>NC_026008.2:8196878-8249630 GCF_000442705.2 Elaeis guineensis | reverse complement strand
TTTTTTGGACACCAGGACCTTAAGACCCTCTTCCTCTTCTCCTAGCCTTCCTATCCCTACATTTCTTCTCTCTTTGTCTTCCTTAATTTTCTTCCTAGACTCTTGTCCTAAAATCGGACTTGTCCTTACTATTTTTGGATTTATCCTAACAAGAGAAGGAAGTGACTAATTGGACAATAGGAAGAGGATGTTATAAAGAAAGGAGGAATTGGAAACCTGAATGAATCCAATCCCTCGGTGCACCCCACCTTAAATATTTGGCGATAGGTTGCCTTCGAGAATTATTCGCGCCCCTTCCACGCACCATCTCACATCCATCAAAAAATCTCATACCTCCTGATGAATTATTATGCCCATCTGAAAGATTTTGACACATGCCAATCATCGAGAAAAAATCCAAGAGATGCTTTGCGCAGAAAGACTCTTCGGAATATTTTTCTTGATGATTCTCCGATGCGTCGCGCAGCTTCCAATGGCATAATTTTTCTCTACCACCCATTAGTGCAATTTTGTCCATCCAATGGCCAAAAATGAAGGTGCTAACATAAAAATAGTGTGGAAAAAGTCTTAGATTAAGAAGTGGTGTGACAAATGGGTTAGAGTCCTTCACAAGTTGGACTCTTGGTCAGGCATATGGATCAGACTGACAGGATTTTCAACTTCAATGAATTTCCACGTTTAAACTTGAAGGAATTTTAACTTCAAAAAAAAATTTTATGCTCAAAATTAAGTTATAAATCACTCAAGAATTTATTTCATCATGAAACATTGGATAAGCTCAAGGATGAGGCATCCCGTCTCATGGGACGTGAAACCTGTTTCTGCGCACAAAAACTGCACCCACACACAAGAAAAATTTTTGACTCATAGATACTTAGTTTTCTAGCTCCAAATTTTAGGTACATATAGCTAAGGCCCAACCCAACTCAACCTCAAAATTGGTTTTAATTAATTTAGCCTTAATTAGCCCAATCTAGAATCAATTTTGAACCTAATTTGAAACAGGAAGCTAGTTTTTGCAATATGTGCTAGCATGTCAATTTTGCAAATATGATCTAATCCAATTAGACCCCTAATCAATTTTCTTTGTGTGTGACCCATTGGGTTCCACATCTAGCTAGCAATGGGTCTGAGTGCAAGTTGATTTGATTTGATTAGAATTTAATCTAACCAATCTAGATTCAATCAAACTAACCTAATTTCAATAATTAGAATTCTTTCTAATTGGTGATTGAATTAAACCCTTTAATGCAATCAAACCCACAAGACAAGATTGACATCTAGAAATGTATCATATCTTTCTGAAAGATATAAAATTTTAATAAAAATATCAAAAATATCCTTCAGTGGAAAGTTACCATGCAATTTGATCCTGCGATCTCCCTACACCCCAAATATGACTCCAGATATGGAATGATGTCAAATCCAATATCATACTTATATTTCTCTCAATCTTATATGATGATTAATTAGTAAAATATTGGAAACTCTTTTTAATTTTTATTCTGCTTTGATTAAAGGCTTTCTGAATCATCAATCGATCAGAGCAAGTAGGATGCGATCTCCTCTTACCAGGAGTGATTGATTCTATGTTGACCTACTCACAATCTCCATACATATTCTACCATATCCAGAACACCTCGTATATGACTAAATCATGAATGAGTATGAATCAAAAAATATGAATTCATGTATACAAGGTTCTATGGTAGTCTCAGGTCAAAGAATTATATGCACAACTCCCACTATAAGAAAATATCTTTTGATGGGTAAGTAAATTTCATAAAATATTTTTTAAGTCGGATCAATTCAGTGAACTCATTCTCTAATGAGCATCCACTTTCTTATATTAGTGTCTCACACAAGTGGCATATGAGATCAGCCACCCTCTCCATCGAGCATACATAGGAAGTGCTAGTCTATCCAAAACATTGATCCCCTTCTCAATGCACCTATGACTAACAATATTCTAAATCAAGATTTTTAAGATTTTAGGTCTCATAGGTATGATCTCATCATAATCCTAAACCTATTACCCTGATTTATGGAGTTCATCATAATCATTACAAAAGTAAGATGCACCATATGATGAAAAATATCTTTTATTATTTAAAGAGTCAATACATGAGTCTGAAAGATTATAAGAAAAACCCATCAAAATATAAATTTTGATTGGCTTGTAGGGTATATTCCTTTCATGACATCATCCTAATTAGGAATGATATTTTCATGCTGACCTCAGTCAAAGTGTGGTTCTCAAAAATGTTCTCCATGAAAGACCAAGGAGAAGCATCCTTCATTCTTGGAATAAAGGTCTATAGTAATAGATCTAAAAGGATGCTAAGTCTTTCATAGAAAATATACATAGAGAAGGTACTGAAGAGGTTCAGCATGAAAAATTTTAAGAGAAGATTTTTACCCCTTAGGCATGGGATTTATCTCTCCAAGAAGATTTATCCTAACATATCTAAGAAGATCCAACATGTCACGCCCCTGACCCGAGATTTTGAATCGAGGGTCATGGCAACCGCCGCATACTCATAGAAAACTCTTCCCATAAGCATGCAAGGCATCTTATCATACTATCCTAAAACAACAGCGGAATAATTAGTCAACAATTTAAATCTAAAATATAACGACCTAAATTTTTTCTTTAATATCTCAATAAATTCAACAACGATTCAAAGGCTTTACATCAAATTCAATAAGCCTTTCAACCTAAAATAAAAGTATGAAGATTCTGCTTCTGATCACTCTTCCATTCAATCTTGTATCATCTTAATTCCTCAACATCTATAAAAATAATAAAAATAGGAGGTAATGAGCTAGACAGCCCAGTAAGCAATGATCATTTTTCAATAGATTTCATCAGGCATTTAAGTAAATCATCATTTATAAAAAAATAAGTATATAGAGTTCATCAATTCGAAATCAATTTCAATTATGCAACATAATTCATGCCAAATTCATTTCTTTTTCAAAAATTCAAGTTTCTTTCTAAATTTTAATTTCTTTTGTTCTTCAATTTCTTTTCGTCAACCATGAGCTATGACCACATTTTTTCTGTGGCAGGGTCATAATACCGCGTATCTGCTTGCGGTAGGCTGCGAATCATCTGGCAGCCATGTCCTTTGAAACCGCTGGTCTCGCTGGCGGTTTGTCGCTGGTCTCTCTGGCGACATGTCGCTGGTCTCGCTGGCGACATAAACCCTCAGGATAATCAATTACCAACGTATATGCCCCCATTGGCGGGGTCCTTTACATAGTCAGGTTGTCAATTCATAATGTTTCTTATATCATAATTCTTCATAAATCATATTTCATATTCTAAGTTCGATAATAAAACATATAATCATATAATATCGAAATCAATCAATATAATGCATCACGAAATCAATATGTTCAATCATGCTTCATCATAACATTTCAAATAAGATATTTTCATAGCAAAATACCATTCATCCAATTCATGCATCGTTTCATAAATCATGTCAGAAAAATACATTATAATCTGCCGATAAATCTAAAAAAAGTGAAACATTACTTACCTCGAACGCATTCCAATAAATCCACATAATTCTATAAATTTTTTTCCAAAAATTCTATTCGTAGATCATATCGCGATATCCCATGATCAAACATCCACAATCCTATACAGAATCAATTTCAATAATTAGAAAGAATACGAATACCATATTTCAATGGTTTAGATTGGGTCCGATCATCTAATTTCATCTAATCAAAATCTAATTAGGACCTAAACGATCCAAAGTTTGACTATCAGATCAAATCGGATTCGAAGTGATAGGACTGAGGTTTCTTCATCGATTTCATAAAATCAAGTAGAGAGAGACAATTAGAGGAGAGAGAAATCAATGAGGTACAATTCGAATTGATCAGATGACACAATCCAACATTATGATTGGTCCAATATCTCGATTGGTGAAATCAACATGATCAAATCAAGTCATGGCTAGATCGAAATCATGGATAATCAAATTTAAAGATTCATGGTCTGATTAAGGTGGGTGCCAGTACGCTGTCTGACAATCATGGATCAGGATTCTTCACTAGAATCAGATCAGGACTATTGAAAGAATTTTCTCATTGATAAATCGATCAAGAGAGAGAAATCGATCGAGAGAGAGAAAATTTTAGAGAGAGAAAATTCTAGAGAGTGAAAATTTTAGAGAGAGAAAACTCATCTTGAACTCCTCAAACGATATGATTCAACAAATTCGATCGATCAGATCAAATCATGCTAAGATTATCATATGGACAATTCAATAAGATCATGAGAAATAAAATCTAAAAATACTTGATCTGATCAAAGTGGATGTCGGTGTACCGTCCGACGATCACAGATCAAAAATTCATCACGAGGATCATTTAAATTCATCATCATTCTTCTCAAAATTCTAGAAATCTTAGGAGAGAGAAATAATCTAGAGAGAGGATTCTAGAGAGAAAAAATAGAGAGAGAAAGTCTAATTTTAGAGAGAGAAAATACTAGTTCAGGCTGAAGAGAGAGAGGGAAGAGAGAGAAACTCTCTTTCTCATATTTTATTATTTATATCATTATTTATTAATTAATTTAATATTTTTTCTTTTCTTTTCTTTTCTTTTTTCTTTTCTTTTTCTTCTTTTTTTTTTCTTTTTCTTCATGGAAGAGAGAGGAGAGAAAATCCTATTTATTATTATTATATTATTATTATTTTATTTTTTTTCTTTCTTTTTCTTTTTTTTTCCTTTTCCTTTTTTCTTTTTCTTTTCTTTTTCTTCTTTTTCTTTTCTTTTTCTTTTCTTTTCCTTCTTCTTTTCTTTTTCTTTTTCTTTTCCTTCTTCTTCTTCTTCTTCTTTTCTTCTTCTCCCGTGGACTTGTTTTGGGCTGAAACAGGGGACCTCACGGTCCCCTCGTTGGGTGGCCGACCGGCGGCACAGCCGGCGTGGGACGACCATCGGCAAGAGAGGAGACGTTCTGGCGGCAAGGGGCGGCCAAACCGGTGGTCGACGGTGACCACCGGCAACGAAAAAATGGCAAAAAGAAGATTCTTCCGCAACAAAATCCGGCGACTCCGGTCGCCGGCGAGCGTGCACATCGGCGCGGGAAGGAAGGGAGAGGAGAGAGGAAGGGGAGGAAGCTTACCTCCGACGCCAGTGAGGCTTTTCCGGCGAAAAATTGGATGGCACGAGGACGGGTCTCCACGGGATTTTTCCGGCAATTGCCGCTGTTTTGCCCCAGGATTTCTCGATGAGAGGAGAGAGGAGGGTTCTCCTCCTTAAATAGAGCCGGTGGAAACTTGTTTCCGACTCCGATTAGGAGCCGGTGAACGGAGGAAGAAGACTCCCTTCGGGAGTCTTCTCCCCTATTTTTCTGGTTTTTTTTTTTTTTTTGTTCGTTTGGGTTTTGGCTGGGATATCACATTCTTTCCCTCTAAAAGAAATTTCGTCCTTGAAATTTTTCTTGCTTGAGTCTTCATATTTTCTTACTTGAATCTCATCCTCAAATATTTCAATATTTTAATTCTTGATATAAATTCATTCTTAAATCTTTCATAAGAAAAAAATCGGTACATCAAACATCGATCTAAAATGGAACCATTCATTTTCTTATTTATCAAAATCAACATCTCAAAGATTTTTAATGTTTCAAGATTTTGAATTTATGATCTCATTTCTTATAAAAATCATGTTCAATATCTCACGACTCAAATTAAAATCAAATCTATCTCTTGTGAATAGAAAAAGGTCAATGTCTTTATTCTTGCATAAGAACTTCATTCATCATCATTCATTTATTTATTTATTTATTTTTTAAAAAATATTAATCACTCTTAATTTCAATCCATCATAAGATACGAAAATATACTTTTATGAATCATTTGATGACATCCTAATCAATCAAAATTCAAAAATATTTTCTCTTATTAGTACTTTCAAAGGTTAAAGATTTATCATTTCAATCTCATTCTCGAACTTTTGATATTTTAATTCTCGATACAACTTCATCATTGAGTCATTTCATAAAGATCAGTATCACCATTGTTGATTGAATCAATATCACTATTTCTAGTCATCAAAATTTTCTTACTCAAACCCTCAAACTCTTAAATATTCTAATTCTTGAAGCAGATTTTTATCATTAAGTCATTCCATAATAAAAATCAATAACTCAAAAATTGATCTAAATCAAAACTATATTTTTTCTTATAACCAAAATTAATATCTCTATTCTAAGTAAGTATATCAATTTTCTTTATCTAAACATTAACAACTCTTAATTCATCGATTCATTATCAAACTAAATTATAAATAACTCTAATCTATCTTTTGTAGAACAATTGTCAATATCAATAGATAACCTCAATCTTTTCTATTCAGTCAGAAAAAAAAATGATCAAAAGAATTCAAACTTCAAATTTTATTATACCCTGGAGATAAATATTTGAGTATAATAATCTAAGATCAAAATCATCATCCGATAAATGATCTCAAATTCTTCCTAATAAATAAAGAATTATAAAATTCAATTTTAGAATAGAGAAAATTTTTTTCTAAATATTCTAAATCTAAAATCAAAAATCAAAGGTCCACTCATCCTAGAATTATGATGCTAAATATTTTTTTTTTGTAGCATAGTAGGTGGAAGCACTACTTTTTTAAAAAAAATCACATTAGGATATCCAAAATAACTCAAATAAAATATTATTCTTTCTAATATCAATAAATTTTTTTGTATCAAACAATATCATCTATCATAATTCTTTGACTCAAAGAATCAACATTCCTGACTTATTCAAAGTAATCTAGATTACCATGCTTCCGCTGCGCACTCTGATCTAACAATCAAAATTTCTTAGGTTCACCAAAAAGTTTGATCAAATTATTTCTTTACCTTATCAATAGAAAAGATCTAGAATTTTAAATTTCAATTGAAGTCAAATATTAACTTTCGATTTTCATTCATACTTTTACTGGTGTACAATAATCTTGATTAACCCTTGAGTCCAATATCATATTTAAACCATCATATAGATTTACTATAATTAATATGAATCAAATCTTAATTCTCATATCAATTCAATTCGATAATTTTCAAACCAAAAATCTTTATAAGTCAAATCAACGAGAAAATCCTTCGATGCTCCACCAAATTTGGATATAATCTGAATATATATGAATTTCAAATCATTATTATTATTATTATTATTATTATTATTATTTAAAATTTCTATCATTAGGATCTTCAATATCTATCAAATATCCTTTCATAACAATCATACAAGCTTCAAAAATCAAATCTCCATTTAATAGTAGATTCAATTAGAGACCTCGTTAACAAAAGCAAAGGAACTCCATATCAATTCCTAAATCCTAAATTTCTAAATTGTAAATTCACATGGATCCCTTAATCTGAAATAAATATAAATAAGATCTTTTATCTTAATCTAAAGATATCAATTTTTTTCATTAACAACCTCAACAATAATATCAGAAAATCTCTTGATCAACTTAGATACGAAATCTTTAAATTGAAATTTCATACACATCATATAGTCTCCAAAAGACATAATAAGATCCATTATCTAGATCTAAGGATGATGATTAAAGATTCTAGTACGATGAATATTCTACAACCTCAAAATCAATTTCATCAATAAAAAAATTAGGCTTCTTTGTAATATCTCCAAATACGCCTTCATCCTAATATGCCACTTTATATATGATCCACATACCAAGTTCACTTTCGATAAATATTCCAATCAAGCACCATAAAAAAAAAAAATTTCTTAGCCCATTCTGGAACAACATTTTATCGTCAAATCTTTATCTTGCCAATAATAATCAACTTCTCAACTAGAAGTAATATCATAGTATTATTTTCACATCGAATTTGAATTTACGATTCATTTGAATAACCAATGATCAAATTAATAACCACAATGCATAATAAAATTTTATGTCAATCTTTTTGTGATTACTTTCGATCAAGATCTAACTAATCATATCATGATCTATAGATTATCCATCATATTTCAAACTCCATATGTCATAATCTCTTGCGATCCTTTTATACATAATCTCAATATTTAATCAAAAATTTTAAATTTTCTCCCACTACAATCATCAAAGATCTACACTGTAATGTCCCTGGTGTCTATCCACTTACACCCATTCTATATCTAATTCTATGTTTCATAATTCATCCACTTATGCTCTGATACCACTATAATTGTCACGCCTCCGACCCGAGATTTTGAATCGAGGGTCATGGCAACCGCCGCATACTCATAGAAAACTCTTCCCATAAGCATACAAGGCATCTTATCATACTATCCTAAAACAACAGCGGAATAATTAGTCAACAATTTAAATCTAAAATATAACGACCTAAATTTTTTTTTTAATATCTCAATAAATTCAACAACGATTAAAAGGCTTTGCATCAAATTCAATAAGCCTTTCAACCTAAAATAAAAGTATGAAGATTCTGCTTCTGATCACTCTTCCATTCATATCTTGTATCATCTTAATTCATCAACATCTATAAAAATAATAAAAATAGGAGGTAATGAGCTAGACAACCCAGTAAGCAATGATCATTTTTCAATAGATTTCATCAGGCATTTAAGTAAATCATCATTTATAAAAAAATAAGTATATAGAGTTCATCAATTCAAAATCAATTTCAATTATGCAACATAATTCATGCCAAATTCATTTCTTTTTCAAAAATTCAAGTTTCTTTCCAAATTTCAATTTCTTTTGTTCTTCAATTTCTTTTCGTCAACCATGAGCTACGATCATATTTTCCCTGTGGCAGGGTCATAATACCGCGTATTTGCTTGCGGTAGGCTGCGAATCATCTGGCAGTCATGTCCTTTGGAACCGCTGGTCTCGCTGGCGGTTTGTCGCTGGTCTCTCTGGCGACATGTCGCTGGTCTCGCTGGCGACATAAACCCTCAAGATAATCAATTGCCAACGTATATGCCCCCATTGGCGGGGTCCTTTACATAGTCAGGTTGTCAATTCATAATGTTTCTTATATCATAATTCTTCATAAATCATATTTCATATTCTAATTTCGACAATAAAACATATAATCATGTAATATCGAAATCAATCAATATAATGCATCACGAAATCAATATGTTCAATCATGCTTCATCATAACATTTCAAATAAGATATTTTCATAGCAAAATACCATTCATCCAATTCATGCATCGTTTCACAAATCATGTCAGAAAAATACATTATAAGTTATCGATAAATCTAAAAAAAGTGAAACATTACTTACCTCGAACGCATTCCAATAAATCCACATAATTCTATAAATTTTCTTCCAAAAATTCTATTCGTAGATCATATCGCGATATCCCATGATCAAACATCCACAATCCTATACAGAATCAATTTCAATAATTAGAAAGAATACGAATACCATATTTCAACGGTTTAGATTGGGTCCGATCATCTAATTTCATCTAATCAAAATCTAATTAGGACCTAAACGATCTAAAGTTTGACTATCAGATCAAATCGGATTCGAAGTGATAGGACTGAGGTTTCTTCATCGATTTCATAAAATCAAGTAGAGAGAGATAATTAGAGGAGAGAGAAATCAATGAGGTACAATTCGAATTGATCAGATGACACAATCCAACATTATGATTGGTCCAATATCTCGATTGGTGAAATCAACATGATCAAATCAAGTCATGGCTAGATCAAAATCATGGATAATCAAATTTAAAGATTCATGGTCCGATTAAGGTGGGTGCCAGTACGCTGTTTGACAATCATGGATCAGGATTCTTCACTAGAATCAGATCAGGACTATTGAAAGAATTTCCTCATTGATAAATCGATCAAGAGAGAGAAATCAATCGAGAGAGAGAAATGACTTTAGAGAGAAAAAATTCTAGAGAGAGAAAATTCTAGAGAGAGAAAACTCATCTTGAACTCCTCAAACGATATGATTCAACAAATTCGATCGATCAGATCAAATCATGCTAAGATTATCATGTGGATAATTCAATAAGATCATGAGAAATAAAATCTAAAAATACTTGATCTGATCAAAGTGGATGTCGGTGTACCGTCCGACGATCACAGATCAAAAATTCATCACGAGGATCATTTAAATTCATCATCATTCTTCTCAAAATTCTAGAAATCTTAGGAGAGAGAAATAATCTAGAGAGAGGATTCTAGAGAGAGAAAGTCCAATTCTAGAGAAAGAAAATACTAGTTCAGGCTGAAGAGAGAGAGGGAAGAGAGAGAAACTTTCTTTCTCATATTTTATTATTTATATCATTATTTATTAATTAATTTAATAATTTTTCTTTTCTTTTCTTTTCTTTTTTCTTTTCTTTTTCTTCTTTTTTTTTTCTTCATGGAAGAGAGTGGAGAGAAAATCCTATTTATTATTATTATATTATTATTATTTTATTTTTCTTCTTTCTTTTTCTTTTTTTTTCCTTTTCCTTTATTCTTTTTCTTTTCTTTTTCTTCTTTTTCTTTTCTTTTTCTTTTCTTTTCCTTCTTCTTTTCTTTTTCTTTTTCTTTTCCTTCTTCTTCTTCTTCTTCTTTTCTTCTTCTCCCGTGGACTTGTTTTGGGCTGAAACAAGGGACCTCACGGTCCCCTCGTTGGGTGGCCGGCCGGCGGCGCAGCCGGCGTGGGACGACCATCGGCAGGAGAGGAGACGTTCCGACGGCAAGGGGCGGCCAAACCGGTGGTCGACGGTGACCACCGGCAACGAAAAAATGGCAAAAAGAAGATTTTTCTGCAACAAAATCCGGCGACTCCGGTCGCCGACGAGCGTGCACATCGGCACGGGAAGGAAGGGGGAGGAGAGAGGAAGGGGAGGAAGCTTACCTCCGACGCCGGCAAGGCTTTTCCGACGAAAAATTGGATGGCACAAGGACGGGTCTCCATGGGATTTTTTTGGCAATTGCCGCCGTTTTGCCCCAGGATTTCTCGATGAGAGGAGAGAGGAGGGTTCTCCTCCTTAAATAGAGCCGGTGGAAACTTGTTTCCGACTCCGATTAGGAGCCGGTGAACGGAGGAAGAAGACTCCCTTCAGGAGTCTTCTCCCCTGTTTTTCTTTTTTTTTTTTTTTTTTTGTTCGTTTGGGTTTTGGCTGGGATATCACACAACATATGAGCAAGATCTTTTATGCTTCGGTTATAGAGAGCCTAATGTATGTCATGCTATGTACTAGATCTGATATAGCCCTTGCCATGAGTGTCATGAGTAGATATCAGTCAAATCTAGATGAAGAGCACTGGATTGCTGTGAAGAACATCCTTAGGTACTCGAGAAGGACTAAGGATTTGTTCTTAGTCTTTGAAGAAGGATCTAAGCTAAAAGTGGAGGGATACATCGATTTAGACTTCATGTCTGATGTCGATGATATAAGGTCTACATCGAAATGTATATTTTTATGTAATGGAGGTTCGGTTAGTTGGAATAGTTTCAAATGATCGATCATCACAGATTCAACCGTAGAAGCCAAATATATCGTCATCTCTAGAGTTGCTAAGAAAGTATTTTGATTCGAAAAGTTTATTGTGCAGTTCAGTATCATGTCATTGAATGCCATTACACTGTATTGCAACAACAACGATGCCATAGCCCTCATTAAGAAGCCAAGGTCTCATCAGAAGTCCAAGCACATAGAGCTATGATTTCACATCATACGTGAATACCTCGAGAAGAAATTCATCGAGATGCAAAGAATAGACTTCACAAAGAATGTAACGGATCTACTGATGAAGCCTCCCAGCCAATAGAAGATCAAAGTTCATCTTGAAAAGATGGGACTTAGATTTATGGTCAATTGGCTTTAGTGCAAGTAGGAGTTTGTTAGATGTGTGCCTTAGAAGCCAATTGTTTGCTAATGCATATTATAATTTCAGGATAAATTTATAATTATAAATTTTATTTATTAATAAAATAAGTAATTTTTATATCAATCATGGTTTTATGTATCCATGATTCATCCAAAAAATTAATAGATAATAATATGTATTCTTAAAGTATTGAAAATTTGGGATATATATTATTGATGGTTAATTCTTAAAAGCTCCCGATCGATGGATCATCACAGAGGATAGTGATCGATCCAATTAGATTGGTTCATGGATCACTTTCCTTCCAGACAAATGTATCTTGAGTCTCTAGTGTGGAGACAGTGGGGCGAGAGTGTAGGTGGTTATTAGAGAACAAGTTATACTGAGTATGACCAACATGAGAAGTCACTTGGATGTCTACTCACTCGTCAGTGATTTACTCGATGCTGTAGTGATGTGAGTGGTCCTTTGACCTATGGTTCCTCGGCTATTTATAGTGAGGCTATTGTAGTATGACTACACATAAACTTGATCTCTTAGTCATTTGGATCCTTACAGCGTGTGTTGACTACAGTAGGTTCAGATTCACTATTAGGAGTAGAATGCACCTAGATGGAAGCTATCGATCTTGGTAGAAAAAGAGAAGTCCTATGTGATTCGCAAGACTGAGTTCAAAAAGTCTTCGATCGAAGCAAGTATGAATACTGAAAAAGAGTTTTCATAAAAATTTATGAATGAACTCGAGTCGAGCCAATCTTGCATATGACTGACAATGAGGTTTGACGAGTTCTCCATAACCTCCGTCTAGTCCAGACTCACGATAGAAAGATTGAATCACATGATAACTACACCTAGAGGTTTAATACTTTCATTCTACTAGATCGTCACTATATACTACTAGGTGTCATTGATGGATTGTAAGACTCATCGAGCATTATCTTGAAGATCGATGATCCATGATGGGTAGAGTTGGAATCATTTCAACCTATTGAAAAGAGTTTCAATGATACTATGATAGGGATCATAATATATCTCACTACCAGATAGAATAGAACCTCTGGGGTCTCACACAATAGAGATTTTTGACTGATCAAATGGTTGAGTTGTAATTATGAATCATAGTTGGGTCTAATTATCAACGTGATTGATGATTAATTCAATGCAAAAGTTGTAATAAAGAAATTCACTAAGAGTTAGTGAGTTGTTGGAAGATTAATTAGCAATTAGATTGCTATTTAGCTTAATTTGATTGAGCAATAGGGTTAAGATCAAGTTTAATTGAATTAGATTCAATTTGGTTTGGTTTGGATTTGATTAAATCGTCTGATTAGATTATGAGACAATCTAGTTATAAGGAAGACTAATTTCTGATTTGATTAGGACTTGGATGCAACTAATTTTTTAATTGGATTAGGATCCAATTAGATAAGATTGAGTTCCTAGTTGGACTAGGATTTGACCTCTCCTTGGGTGCAACCAAATCCTAATTGGTTAGGGTTTAATTGAGCACCTTGAGATTCCTATTGGATTGAGACACTCTCTCCCTAGCACCGTCCCATGATGCCGCCTATGTTTTCATGCCATTTTATTTCTTGCACTCCTTGTTTTAGTGTGAAGAAACCAATGCCTCCCCCCTTTCTCAATACCTCCCTCTTTCCTTACATGGATAAGGATGAGTTCAAATTGAATTTGAATCCTTATTTGATAAGGATTGGACCTTATCTCCCTATTGGACACCTAATAAAAGGAGAGAAATAAAGGGGGCATGAAAGTTAGCATGTGATTAGATTTCTATGAGAAAAATATCTAGTTCAGGTGTGAGGTTTTCTTGGGGGTGTCTTCTCTCCTCTTAGGCATGGGGCTTTAGAGAGAGAAAAAAGAAAGGAGTTTCATCTTCCTCTTCCTAATCTTCTTCCTCCAATACATCTTCTTCTTTGAGAGGATCTGAGAGATTAAAGAAGATCTACATCAACCATCAGAAAGCGATCTCTACAAGAGAGATAGCATCCTAGGGAGATCAAGAAGCTTCTGATCAGATCAAGATCTCATGTGGATATCTATAGAGGTCAAACGCTTGTGTGGCTCAAGAAATCCAGACATCTATGATCATCCACTGCAGTGTAGATCGACCCGCACAAAGGTATGGAGATGAGATCTCCACTTGGTAGATTAAAATTTAGATCAGATATCAGATGCATGATTATATTAGTATCATAGATCTATTTTAGGTGGTTTAGTAGATCATATCTAATGCATGTTTAGATTAAAATGTTTAATCTATATTTATTTCTGTTGCACATGACAAAAAATTTTAAAACTACATGTATAAACTTGCCTAATCCAACAAAAATTTTATTGTATAAATCCATAATTCATATCTAAGTGCTTTTTGTTACATGACGCTCCAATCATGAAAGAACTACTATTGGTACCAAAAAATATGCTCATAATATTACTCAAATATACATACACACAAACCGCACGCACACATATATACAGACATTCACATACATGATATGCAAGAGCTTGAGACAATTTGAAAGAGAAGGAAAATAGCTTGAAATGAGTCATATTTAGGCATTGTGTTGTACTCCTAAGAGAATGATTTAAGAATTTTTTTTGGTACAAAATTGAAATACCTCACATGAATGTCAAAGCATTGAAAAAAAAATAAGGGAAATGGAGAGAATGACTCCCAACAAGAAGACTCCCATTAGGGCCTTCTCTTCCATAAACTCCTGATCAGAGTTGGATTAGGATGTCGAAAAGGAGTCCAACTCCTCCCCTCTCTATCTCTTTTTATAGGGATGGAGTGTTAGATGTGTGCCCTAAAGCCAATTAGGTTGACACAAGTAATCTTTCTAAGGGCATAGTTTATAATTTTGACATAATAATGAAATAAAATTCAGATTATTTATCCATTCATATTGCATAATGTGTCTATAAATTCTTCAATGAATTAACAAGATGATGATATATAATCTTAAGAGTTGAGAATTTGAAACATGTGTCATTAATAGTTAATTCATAAATTACTCCCGACCATAGGATCATCACGGAGGTGGTGATCGATCTAGATAGGCTGGTACATGGATCACTTCCTTATAGATAGATAAGTCTCAAATCTACAGTGTGTGAATATTAAGTGAGATTATAGGTGCTTGTTAGAGAATAAGGATGCTGAGTGTGACCAACACGAGTAGTCACTTGGATGTCTACCTTCTCATTGTGACATACTCGATGCTGTAGTAGTGTGAATAGTTCTTTGACCTACAGTGCCTTAGCTATTCACAATGAGATTGTTGGAGTTTGACTACATCGTAACTCGATCTTCCAGTCATACGGAGCCTTGAGACGTATGTTGGTTGTAGTAGGTTCATGTAGGAATATGATGTACACCAATATGGGATCTATCGATCCTGATAGTTAGGAAGAAGTCCTATGAAGATCATGAAACTGAGTTCGAAAGTCCATGGCCATGGTAAGTATGAATAATGAAAAGGAGTTTTCACGAAGATTCACTAAGAACTTAGATTGATTGAATCTTACATATGATAAGATTAAGTTGAGGAGTTATCCATAACCTTAGTCTTGTCGGGACTCACGATAGAAGAATCGAACCACACGGTAACTGCACCTAGAGATTTATCTATTTAGTTCTTCTGGATTGCCACTATATACTACTAGATGCTATTGGCAGATCGTAGGATCAATTGAGAATTATTTTGATGATCAATAATTTTCAAAGTGATTGAATTAGAAAGGATTCTAATCCATTGAAAAATATTTTAACGATGTTATTGATGAAAATCACAATATATCCTACTACTAGATAGGATTAAACCTATGGGACAATACAACAAAGGATTTGGTCTAGGATCATACAATTGGGATCATGTGGTTCCAATTGATTTGGATTTAAGAAATCTTATTGGGTTTAGGAAATTATGCTAGCACATGGTAAACCCAAAACCTTCTTTGGACTTGAATCCCTATGAGATAGAGATTGAACCAAGTCAATTGCAAGCATTACGGGCAGTCAAGAGTTAGTTTTTCATCATTAATTAAATTGAAAGAAATTAGGTTTGAACCCAATTGGATTGGATCCATGGGGTGCCAACTATTGGCGCCCCCCAAGACCTATTGCGACTAGGAAAGGGAGGGAAAGATGGGACGCACGTCCCATCTGATTTTGGCATCAAAGAGAGCAAGTGGAGGTGCCCCAAGAGTCCTAATTAAAATTAATTTTGGGTTCCTTATGAGATAAGAATTTGATTTGATAGAATTCCTAAACCAAATAGGACTTCATTTTAGCTTATAAAAGGGACTTGAGATGAGATCTCTAAACTTAAGCAATCAAAGCATGCTAGCCCCAAGCCTCCATTCCTCCCCCACTCTCTTTTGAGCTCTCCATGCCCTCTCCCTCTCCTCTCTTCATCACACCTAAGAGTTGGGCATCCTTAGTTTCCACACCCAAGGGTTGGGCGCCTTCTTCCTTCTACGCGCAAGGTTAGATTGCTAATTTGAGAGAAGTTCTCTCATCTTCTTCTTCCTCCTTTGAAGATTGTTTGCTAGTTTCTTAGTGAAGAAACAAAAGAAGAGCTTTTTTTAGATCTATCCTGTGAATACCTGTAGAAGTCAGATATTTTTGTGGCTTAAAATAAATCAGAGAAATATCCACGATCATCAATTACAGTGAATAACTATCCACGTAAAGGTGAAGATGAGATCTTCATATTTTTTACTTTAATATAATTTTATTTACTGCATATAGATCTTAGGAATATGATAGGGATGATCTCATGAGATAAGATCTAGAAGATGCATATTAGATTAAATCGTTTCCACTACTTGTATAAAATTTTTGTTGTTCTAGCATGCATGCTGCCTTAGATTTTTCTTCAACTGATATCAGAGCCAGGTTGTATGATCATGTTGTTAGATCTAAAATTTAGATGGAATCTAAATTATTTTACTTATGATTAGATCTCTATTTCATATTAGATCTGAAAATTTATGTTTATTAATTATATATGAAATTTAGATGAGGTCTAAATTTTATTCGATGAGATCTAAAATATTAGATCAAAAATTTTAATGAAAAATCAAAAAATATAATTGATAAACATAGGATTAATCAAAGTTCATCTAGATATAAGGTTGTCCTGACATAACGGATGTTATGCTGATAGGTTGTCCTAGGATGATAAGAGATAAAATCCTAATCATATATCTAAAATTTAGATTGGATCTAAAATTTTAGATTAAGGATCTAATTGATAAGCAATCAGGTTAATCTAAGTTCATCCTGATGTAAAGTTGCCCTGGCATAAAGTTAGTTATGCTGAAAGGTTGTTCTTGGATGATAAGTGATCAAACCCTTTAATCATAAGTCATCTTTTGAGAAAAGAAAAGACTTAACTAGATTATAAGATAATCATGATATGGTTCATTGATACATGTGGGATCAAATTGAGTCACAACAACCCTTGGTGTAGGGTTGTATCATGGATTCACTTAGATGGTTGCAAAAGGTCAATTGGTGGTAGGGAATCAAAAGCCATAGCCAATTTTGATAAGGTTAATCTATTAGTGTCTAAGACAAATGCTTTAAAAGGTGGTTATTTAATTACAACCATTGCACTAGCAATGGAGAGCCTCCCACCGATCGATCTCCACTTATCTGACTAATTTGGTTGGTCAATTCTAGTTTGGGTTGCTTAAAATTGAGTTTACCATAATTGCGTTGCACCATGAGTCTGATCTTGATGAGTCAAGACATGATCTTACTAGTAGATCCAATTAATTATGGATTTACATACGATGTAAATAAAAAATTAAATCTAAAGAAGATCTAAATTAAATCTTCTCACAAAATATTAAATTGAGCGGTCTTCCACCATTGTAGATGTGCGGGCCCTTCCAGTTGTTGACTGTTCTCGATTGGATACAATGGTTCAATTGCATCAAGAAAGATGCAACCACTCAATTAGCATGAGATGCTGTAGGATGGAGATAGAATTGGGCCCAATAACTATCAGGTGAGGATCCCAATGATGGCTTCACTTTCACAAGAATGGTGGGTTTGACTTAACTAAGGAATGAGATCAATAACTATCATGTGAGACTTTAGGAATTAGAAACCAGTGGCCACTACAACTTGCTTGAGAAGCATTAAATAAGAGTTGTCCACTTATTAATTGACATATTACCAAAAACTATTAGGTGAGACTGTTAGATTTCGGTCATGCAGCAGAATATGATTTTCAAAAATTTTAACAAGCATAAAACTAGTTTTAACATTTAAAACCAACCAATCAGAATATAAATCCTAGAATCACCTTGCAGATTTCAAACAAACCAAAATAAGCATGCAATAGGATAGAAGTTATCCTTCTTGAAGATGATGGTCTGGCAATAGAATGGTCTCTACAAGACTCTAAAGTAGAAGCCCTCTAATTGTGATCCACACGAGATAGATCAGGGTCCTTCCCAATTGATGTAGTGCTACAACCTTTCTTCACAAGAGCACTGCCGGCTCTTTTTCTTAAGGAATGATTGCACCACTACCTGTACACCTTCAAATCCTCCACTAGGACCACACCAAGGATATTTTCTCAAAAGGAACTCACCATCCAAATCTGGTTTAGAACTCCAATACTAGGAAAAACTAAATCCTAGGATAAGCAACCCCTTGCTTTCCTTTTTGCACTCTTATCTTTCTTTCTATTTTTTCTCTTTTTTTTCTTGTCTTTTTCTTTGATATTTTAGACTTTTTCCTCTCTTATCACATGCCTAAACACCAAGAAATCAGGGCTTATCCCATATGTGGTGCCCCCTTTATATAAGGAATGAAGGGGCGCATGAGATACCCAAGGGGCGCCACCTCTTGGCGCTCCACTTCTTCACATGGAGATTTATTTCTCTGTATGATAATTTATGGTGCAGAAGAGCCTTCAAATAGGACTTCTCCTTTTTTGCACTCCATAATTTCCATAATTAAAGTGGCGTGTAATAATTAAGGGAAGGTGTGGAATATGAAGCAAGGTGGTTAAGATACTTAAGTAAGAAGGACTCTTCCTTCTCACCATAAACTAAATGGTGCACATTTATTTCTTGGCATGTGGAATGGTGTGGAGGAATCCCTGTTCAAATGAAACACTTTCATCTGATAAGGTATTTAATCAAAGTTCAAAGCTAATCCAATTAGGTTCAAGGCAACAGATTAGATTTAGCTCAAACACCTTTGAACTAACCTAATTGGGAACTTGGATTAACACAATGTATTAGCATATCAAAATAACCTATAGGATTTATAATAAATCTAATTAGATTAAATTAAGATTAAATTTTAAAGTGTGTGATTCATTGGATTTCAAAATCTAGCTAGTAGTGGACTCAGGCTCATGACCTAAACCAAACCGATTAGAATAGGTCAGCCCAAATGCACCAATTAATCAAAATTTTTTTTAATTAATTTTTGAATTAAACTCTTTTAATTCTTGCGAGTTCATAAGTCATGATTGATATCTAGCAATCTGTCATGATGACTCGAAAGATATGAAATTTGATAAAAATACCAAAAGTATCCTTCGATGGCAAGTTACCTTGTAATTCAATCTTTCGACATACAACACCCCAGATGAGCTATAGGTATAGAATCATGTCATTCCCAAATGCTTATCTATATGTATCTTGATCAGAAGGTGATGATTCAGTTGATGATATATTAGAAGCTTTTTTCTAATTATCATCCTGCTTTAGCCAAAGATTTCTCGAATCATCAACCTATAAGATCACATAGGGTGTTTGCTCCTCTTATTAGAAGTGATCGATTCCTTATTGACCACTCACAGCCTTCATACATACTTCTCTATATCTAGAACACCTTACACAAGGATCAAAGAACCAAATTAGAAGATGAACCAAAACATAGATTTATAAACACAAGGCACCATGGTGATCTCAGGTCTAAGAATCACTGGCACTACTCTCACTAGAGAACAATCTACTGACATGCAAATAAGGCTCCATCAGATGTTCTATGATAAGATCAATTTAGTGAACTCATTCTCTAATGAACACTCACATCTTTGTATTAGTGTCACCACACAAGTAGTTATGAGATCAACCATACTCTCCATTGAGCATCATAGGATGTGCCAGTCTTATCGGTATCATTAATTTCCGACTCAATAAACCTAGACTAAAAATAGTTTAGATTAGGACTACCAAAAATTTAGGTCTCACTAGTATGATCTCATCATGGCCCTAAAACCATTATCCTAACCTATGGGGTTCATTATAATCTTAAACAAATAATAAAATGCAGCATATAATGAATCAAAATACTTAATTTTAATAATAATAAATGTCAAATACATAAGTTCAGAAGATAAAATACAGAAAAATATTCCATCGTATCACACATGCGATTGGTTTCTAAGGTATTATTCTTTCAATCTCCCACTTGCACTAAAGCCAATCGCTCCTATACTTGATGCCCATGCTATCTAGATGACAGTCAAACTACTACAATAACAAAGTCATAGTGAACGGATCTACTATATTATTCTTGGTGTCAACTCACTCTACGATCATATCCATCTTTCGATAATCTCTCGAACTAAGTGAAACCGCCTTAGGATATGCTTGGATTTATGATGAGACCTCGATTCCTTAGCTTGAACAATTGCCCCAGTATTATCATAATAAAGTGGCATGGGTTGTTCAATTTCAAAAATCACACCTAACTTTGAGATAAACTTTTTCATCCAGATGGCTTCCTTAGCAGCCTTACTAGTAGCAGTATACTCGACCTCAGTGACTGAGTCAGAGACAGTCTGCTATTTGAAACTCTTCCAACTCACTGCTCCACAATATAGAATGAATACATACCTTGATATGGATTTGCTATTATCCAGATCAGATTGAAAACTAAAATCAGTAAAGCCTTCCATTTTCAAATAAGATACATCATATATAAGAAAGGCATTTCTAGTATTTCTTAAGTACTTGAGAATAGTTTTCATAGCTTTTCAATGATCTTCTACTAGATCTGCCTGAAATCTGCTTACAATGCCTAAGGCATAAGCAACATAGATCTGGTACATAGCATAACATACATTATCAATCTTACAGTCGAAGCATAAGGAATAGAACTCATTCTATATCTCTTTTCAGGTGTCTTAGGAGACATTTTTTTAGAAAGATGTATGTCATGACTCATGGGTAAGTAACCTCTTTTACTTTCCTTCATGTTGAACCTCTTCAATATAAGATCTATGTACCTAGATTAGGATAAGTCAAGTATCCTCTTAGATCTATCCTTATAGATCTTTATATCAAGTATATAGGATGCTTCACCCAAGTCTTTCATGGAAAGCTTTTGTGATAGCCATATTTTAATCAATTACAATATAGGGATGTCATTTCCAATGAGCAGTGTGTCATCTACATACAAGATCAAGAAGACAATGGCACTCTCACTAGTTTTCTTATACACACATGGTTCATCCATATTTTTGATACAATCAAATGATTTGATTGTCTTATCAAAATATATGTTCCAATTTCTTGATACCTGCTTCAATCTATAAATGGATTTCTTCAGCTTGCATACTTAATATGCCCTCCCACTGGAGATAAATCTCTTTGGCTGAGTTGTTGGGAAATGTGTCCCAAAAAGCCAATCGTCAAGCTGTTGATGGTTGAGCAACCAAGTATTGTAATTGATTTGTTAATAAATAAAATATATTTAGCATTTTGATCATAAGCTTTCATCTTCTAATGAACTCCGTTGTTATGATGAAGTTCTTAGGACTATTTAAGTTCGATAAAGAGAGGATTTATCGATTAGTCCTTAAAACTGTTCACGACCAAATGATAAGCTGTTAATAAGGATGACAGCTTCTATCGAGCATAGGTCGCTGTAGGCCATATGGGTTGGTTGTCCTCTTAACCAAGGAGTGTGAAGACACTGGTATGGCATACAGGTGAGATGTAAGGGTACATCATCATTGAACGTGACCAACTCCAGAGTATTCTGCTGTCGAGAATGTCTCTGATGGGATATAGGTATAAGTGTCCCTTAGACCTGAGATTGCCTCAGTGACTTGCAAGCAACTCACTGTGCTTTGGTACTGGACTAACTAAATTTTTAATTCAGGGATGGAAGGTTTCTGGGCACAGTCAAGTACTTGCGAAGTCAGAGTGTGATCGAGATGGGATTGACCACTCCAAGAGTTGGAGAAGAATGAGTCGCTATATTTCAATTTAGCAAAACCTTGGCCAGGATAATCCATCAGATGGATTTGATATTTTGAAATACAATGTGGACAACCTGATCAGAGTTGACAGTTGAACTCTGGGGTGTCCTATGATCATTTTGGTCAAGGGGATGAATTATATGAAAACTATATCCGCATGGGTTCTAAGGATGTTGTTCTACACATTCGACCTATCCGGTCGTCGGGTACCATTGCTAGATGGTCACTTTGATTGGTATAAAAATTTATTCCTATACTACCAGCTTAGGTTCGGACCTATGAGGTCACACACATTAGAGTTCATGATCCGATCGGATGGTTGATCAACGATTAAGAATCATTTTAGGATTAAATGATCAATACGATTGACATTTAACCCAGTGCAAGTGTTGCAGGAGGATCTATTAGACTTAATCTCAGCCCTTTGGCTTAATCAAATTAAGCCAATCAGCAATCGAATTGCTAATAGATCCTCCTGCAACACTTGCACTGGGTTAAATGTCAATCGTATTGATCATTTAATCCTAGAACGATTCTTAATCGTTGATCAACCATCTGATTGGATCATGAACTCTAATGTGTGTGACCTCATAGGTCCGAACCTAAGCCGGTAGTATCGAAACAAATTCTTATACCAATCGAAGTGACCATCTAGCAATGGTACCTGATGACCGGATAGGTCGAATGTGTAGAACAACATCCTTAGAACCCATGCGGATATAGTTTTCATATAATTCATCCCCTTGACCAAAATGATCATAGGACACCCCAGAGTTCAACTGTCAACTCTGATCAGGTTGTCCACATTGTATTTCAAAATATCAAATCCATCTGATGGATTACCCTGGCCAAGGTTTTGTTAAATTGAAATACAGCGACTCATTCTTCTCCAACTCTTGGAGTGGTCAATCCCATCTCGATCACACTCTGACTTCGCAAGTACTTGACTGTGCCCAGAAGCCTTCCATCCCTAAATTAGAAATTCAGTTAGTCCAGTACCAAAGCACAGTGAGTTGCTTGCAAGTCACTGAGGCGATCTCAAGTCTAAGGGACACTTATACCTATATCCCATCAGAGACATTCTCGATAGCAGAATACTCTGGAGTTGGTCACGTTCAATGATGATGTACCCTTACATCTCATCTGTATGCCATACCAGTGTCTCCACACTCTTTGGTTAAGAGGACAACCAACCCATATGGCCTACAGCGACCTATGCTCGATAGAAGTTGTCGTCCTTATTAACAGCTTATCATTTGGTCGTGAACAGTTTTAAGGACTAATCGATAAATCCTCTCTTTATCAAACTTAAATAGTCCTAAGGACTTCATCATAACAATGGAGTTCATTAGAAGATGAAAGCTTATGATGAAAATACCAAATATATTTTATTTATTAACAAATCAATTACAATACTTGGTTGCTCAACCGTCAACAGCTTGACGATTGGCTTTTTGGGACACATTTTCCAACAACTCCCACTTGTCCTAAAGCCACTCGGCACAGTATCTAATACCCATCTTCGACTTGTGGTTGTCGAACTCCTTTATTGCCAGGGCTTTAGTGAAGGGGTCGGCTAGGTTCTCCTTTTCGTCGATCTTCTGTAGGTCGACGTCACCTCGATCCACGATCTCCCAGACCAGGTGGAAGCCGCGCAAGATGTGCTTCGTTCGCTGATGTGCTTTGGGTTCCTTCGCCTGAGCTATGGCACCAGTGCTGTCACAGTAGAGCAGGACCGGACCATCGAGGGAGGGTGCTACTTCGAGCTTGTTGATGAATTTCCTCAGCGACACAGCTTCCTTCACGGCATCTGATGCTGCGATGTACTCCACTTCACAAACAGAGTCTGCCATAGTATGCTGCTTGGAACTCTTCCAACAGATGGCTCCACCATTCAGAGTAAAGATATAACCTGACACGCTCCTGCTGTCATCATGGTTAGATTGGAAGCTGGAGTCTGTGAACCCCATAAGTTTCAGATCTGACTTGTCATAAACCAACCATTGGTCCTTAGTATTTCTCAAATACTTAAGGATGGCTTTAACCACTTTCCAGTGGTTTTCTCCAGGATCAGATTGGTATCTACTCACTACTCCTAGTGAGTATGCCACATCTGGTCTTGTACATGTCATGGCGTACATGATAGATCTCACGGTTGAAGCATATGGGACTCTACTCATACGCTCTCTCTCTTCAGGAGTTGTCGGACAATCCTTCTTAGAGAGAGAAATTTCTTGGCCTATCGGTAGATAGCCCTTCTTGGAATTCTCCATGCTGAACCTCTTCAGCACAGTGTCTATGTACATGGACTGGGATAACCCAAGCATCCTTTTAGATCTATCCCTATAGATCTTCATCCCTAGGATGTAGGATGCTTCACCCAAGTCCTTCATGGAGAACTGTGATGACAACCAAATTTTTATTCCCTATAGTGCGGGGATGTCATTCCCGATTAAGAGAATGTCATCCACGTACACGATAAGGAATACCACAACTGGACTATTTGCCCATTTATAGATGTAGGGCTCTTCTCCATTCTTAATGAAGCCATACGTTTTGATCACCTTATCAAAATGCATGTTCCAACTCCGAGAAGCTTGCTTCAATCCATAAATGGATCTCTGAAGCTTGCACACCTTGGACTCATCTGTGGATGTAAACCCCTCAGGTTGTATCATATACACCTCTTCGGTCAGCTCTCCATTCAAGAAAGCTGTCTTTACATCCATCTGCCAGATCTCATAATCCAGATGGGCAGCTATTGCAAGCATTATCCGAATGGATTTGAGCATTGCCACAGGGGAAAACATCTCATCATAGTCAATACCATAACGTTGACGATACCCCTTGGCAACCAGATAGGCTTTATAGGTCTCCACCTTTCCGTCTGCGCCCCTCTTCCTTTTGAAGACCCATTTACACCCAATGGGTTTAACCCCTTCAGGTGGGTCAACCAATGTCCATACATCATTGACCTTCATGGACTCCATTTTGGATTTCATGGCTTCAAGCCATTTCTCGGAATCAAGTCTCTGCATTGCATCCATATAGGTGATCGGATCCTCATTATTCTCATCAAGTTCGATGGGATCACCATCCCGGACCAAGAAACCGTAGTATCTGTCCGGTTGATGCGGTACTCTACCAGATCGCCTTAATGGTGCAGGTACATTGGGCTCCGGATATGATCTAATCATATCAGACTCAGGTTCAGCTATTGGTGTCGGTCTTTCTACCTGTTGAACTTAATCAAGTTCAATCTTAGAGGCAACGGTTCCTTCACCAAGGAACTCCTTTTCTAAAAAGATTGCCTTAAGGCTGGCGAACACCTTTTGTTCATCAGCATGGTAGAAAAAATATTCTTTTATCTCTTTGGGGTACCCTATGAATGAGCATTTGTCAGACCTAGGTCCAAGTTTGTCTGTGACTAATCGTTTGACATAGGTCGGGCACCTCCAGACCCTTAGATGTGAAAGTGCTGGCTTACATCCCGTCCATATCTCATATGGAGTCTTAATTACAGACTTACTTGGAACCCTATTTAACAGATAACAGGCCGATTCGAGTGCATATCCCCAGAAGGATATCGGCAAGCTAGCAAAATCCATCATGGATCGGACCATGTCTAACAGAGTCCGATTCCTCCTTTCAGACACACCATTATGCTGTGGTGTTCCTGGAGGAGTCCATTGGGAGAGAATCCCATTCTCTCTTAGATATGTGAGAAACTCACTAGAAAGGTATTCTCCTCCTCGATAGATCGAAGAGTTTTAATACTTTTCCCAGTTTGTTTTTCTACTTCACTTCGAAATCGTTTGAACATTTCAAATGAATCCGACTTATAGACATATCCATATCGGGATAGGTCATCCGTGAAAGTTATGAAGTAGAAATATCCACCTCTAGCACTGGTGCTCATGGACCCGCATACATCAGTATGTACTAGGCTCAAGAGCTCAGTAGCTCTCTCACCTTTTCCAGTAAAAGGTGACTTGGTCATTTTACCAAGAAGACAGGACTCACAGGTTGGAAGTGATTCACAATCACTAACTTTGAGGATTTTCTCTTGAGTCAACCTGTTTATTCTGTTCTTGTTTATATGACCTAGCCTACAGTACCATAAGTAGATATCTGACACATATCTAATCTAGGGTGCTTGCCAGTAGAATAGACTCTTATCAGGCTTGATCTTTTTGGTCTGGCTCTGCACAGATGTCCCAGCCTGAACTTGCACCTTCTTGACTTTCTTCTTCTTGTTCTTCTTCCCTTTCTTAAAAGGTCAAGAACCAGAAGACGAACCTCCCACTAAGTTCATCGACTCCTTGTGAAGTTGGTGATCCTTCTCAAAGTTCTGAAGCAACCCCAGTAACCAGTGGTAGTTATCTTCAGGCTTTGTCATTCTATAATGAGTGAGGAATGGGAGATAAGACTTGGGCAGCTAGTTCAGTATTGCATCTTTCCCAAGCTGCTTGTGCAAGGGAAAGCCGGGCTTGCTCAATCGTTCCATCAGCTCGATCATGTACAATACATGATCAGTGACAGAGGCACCATCTTGCATTTTGGCGTTGAAGATGGCACAACTAGTCTTGTGCCTCTCGATGTCATCGGATGTGCCAAAGGCATCCTCCAACACTTGAAGCATGTCTTTTGGCTGAGCCATCTCGAATCTGCGTCTGAACTTGTCACTCATAGTAGCCAGCATGATACAGCATACCGTGGTCCGATCACTGAGCCACTTCTGGTAAGTGTCTCTGACTGTTCCACATGCATTGATAGCTGGCTCCTCAGATGCAGGATCCATTATCACATATAGGATCCGTTCATGCTTTAGGACTATCTTCATCTTTCGATACCAGCTATCGAAGTTGGGTCCCACCAACTTATCATTGTCCAACAATGATCGGAGCGATAGGGAAGTGGCCATATTTGCACAAAGGAGAACCATAACCTAATTAGTAATTGATTCATTAAACCTAAAGATTTGGACTTTAATCAAAAGGTTTCTCCCACTATTTTATTCGAATTGGTAGCCTCTACCTCCAATTCGAGGAATTACCCTAATTCCTTAGTGGGTACTAGAATCTACTTAGACTGCACATAAGCCCAACTTTGGTTGGCCAACCCATGTACATCTAAAGGTAGGTTCATAACCAATTGTTTCTCTAAATAATTTTTAGTAATTTTAATTTTGCCCCAGAAACCTAATCAGTAGGCTTTGGCCTCCACTGTAAGGATCCAGTTAGGTCCAACCATTAACATGATCATACTTGGTGTATCTAACCAACGAATGATTAAGCCCAACTTTGGTTGGCTCACCTAACCACCATTAGAGAGACACTTCCAAGTCGTCATATGATGAGTGATAATTCCATTAGTCAATAAGCACCAGGCCTTTGGGTCTGCAATGATTATTGAGTTAATGGACTCATTATCAAACACCTTAATGGGAGGCTATGACTCAGTTATCTTCATAACTTTATCATTTTAAGAACCTAATAATTTTAGAAGATTTAAATAATATAGAGAATGAAGTCAGATGAACCAGCTTATCATGATCCTCCCACTGACCTCATCAAGTCAGCTTAAGGGAGACCAGGGCTGGTCTAGGAGCACCTAAATCAGTCACACTGATTTACCTAGCTGACATGAGTCAGCTCGAATAGTCAAGTGATCCGATCAAAACATAATTTCACCAAGAGGCCAGGTAAGTTCGATCAGTGGGAGGGTCTGCCAAAGCTTGCCTTAGACACCATCAGAAATGGCCAGGTAAGCGGGCTCCCAATTAAAAACCACCAGTCTGGTTTATCTTAGACACCAACTGGTTTAATTAGTTTCGATTAGATCAACCTAACAGTTCGTGCTAGACCGCTTAGCCAAGAATCAAGTCCATTTGGTTCTTGTTAAAGACATGGACTTGACCAACTACAACTATTGTAATTGATCTAGAGAATCCTTGACCTAATCTAAGACAACAATTGATTAGATTTAGTCAATTCTCTAATTAAGTCCATCTTCAATCTAACCATAGGTCTAACCCAATTAATGGATCTAATTCCTGCTAACCTATTAACCCAATGTGTTATGGTTTGTGTCTTAGGTTCTTCAATTCACAATCCTAGAACCTATTCAAACAACTTCTTAATTCTTAATTAAGTTTTGGGTTGAGGGTTGGGTTTGGCTTTTCCAAAAATAATTTTCATATTTGTAAAATAATTTTACAATATGATTCTACCAACCATATTGCATGTTTGATTCATAATCAAGATGCAAGTGAAATAAACATGAAACTACTTTAGATCTAATCTAAACAGGTTCATGTAATTGAAACAATTTCAACTTTAAACAATTTCTTTGCACAAAAATTATTAACAAAGAGAATTTATTTTATATTTAAATATATTTTAAATCTAATAAATCATAAATTTAATCTAGATCATATCTAATAAATTTATGATTAAAGATAGATCTACACAAACTAGGACAACCTTTGCACTGTAAGGGGTAAACCTTACAGCAGGACAACCTTGCAGTTTGTGATTGATCTAAAATTTTAATTTTAGATTTAATAATTTGATTATAAATTAGATCTAATCTAAAAAATAATCTAAGCATGTATAAATAATCATGTAATAAAGAACCTAGGCTCTGATACCAATTGTAGGAACCTTATTTAGGGTTTCAGGGTTAGATCTTGAAACTTTTTCAAGATCATACAGCGGAAGACTAAAATAAATCAAAATTTATTTTCTAAAATCAGAGAATCCCTAGATCTAAGATCCTATTACATGATTATTACATAACATTAAATCAAATATTAAAATATATAAATATAGCATGAACTATATGTTGATCATATCAACATGTTTCTATACTACATCTAATGTATGTATTAAACAATAGATCAGATCTATTACCTTGCAAGTTAGATACTCTAACCTTGCTGATCCGGGCTTAAGGATGATGTTGCAAGCCGCACATGCATCCGGCCTCTAGGAGTCGTCCACACGAGCCCACGAATCTCGATCAGAAGTCCTGCTTCAGGAAATCAGCACAGTATGCTAGTACTGTGCTGATCCTTCTTTGATGGTTGATCAGGTGCCTCCTTCTTCTTGATTTGGACTCTTTCAAAGATGAAAAGTAGAAGGAGAAGTTTTAGATCTGAGATGCTCTCAGAAAACTCAAGATGGAGGGAGGAAAGATATGGAAACAAAAATCTTAGAAGAAGACCCTCTTCTTCTTCACGTTTTTCTCCCTAGATACCCAAACTTGCATCTTTTATATATCCACGACCCAAAGGTATTTCTCTCTGATTTTTGGATGAAATAAAGTTATCTCAAATATCTGACTTCTCCTAAAATTTCATAAAGAAACTCATCTTATATAGAGAGATATGATAGAGTCCTTGTCTAGGTCAAACACCTAGTCAAGGCTTATCCAAACATGGCAAGTTAAGGGACGCCCAACTCTTGAGCACTTCCTTCATATTTTCATGCATGGATCACTAGAAAAGGGTGCACTATGTATACCCTAAAAGCCACAAAACTTTCAAAAAAAAATTTGGATAAATTCGGTGCAAAATTGAAAGAGTTTTGGATTTCTAAAACTCTATCTCATAGAATTCGAAATCCAAACTTATTCCTTTTAGATTTGATCCAAACCACCTTCCATGTAAGAAAGAAGAGAGGAGACCTTTTGTGAACGTGGGAGAGATCTGGGAGAGGGCTTTTGTGCCATTCAAAAATCAGAGAGAAATACCTTTGGGTCGTGGAGATATAAAAGACGCAAGTTTGGGTGTCTAGAGAGAAAAACGTGAAGAAGAAGAGGGTCTTCTTCTAGGGTTTTTGTTTTCATATCTTTCCTCCCTCCATCTTGAGTTTCCTGAGAGCGTCTCAGATCTAAAACTCCTCCTTCTACTTTCCATCTTTGGAAGAGTCCAAATCAAGAAGAAGGAGGCACCTGATCAACCATCAAAGAAGGATCAGCGCAATACTAGCATACTGTGCTGATTTCCTGAAGCAGGACTTCTGATCGAGATTCGTGGGCTTGTGTGGACGACTCCTAGAGGCCGGACGTGTGTGCGGCTTGCAATATCATCCTTAAGCCCGGATCAGCAAGGTTAGAGCATCTAACTTGCAAGGTAATAGATCTGATCTATTGTTTAATACATACATTAGATGTAGTATAGAAACATGTTGATATGATCAACATGTAGTTCATGCTATATTTATATATTTTAATTTTTGATTTAATGCTATGTAATAATCATGTAATAGGATCTTAGATCTAGGGATTCTCTAATTTTAGAAAATAAATTTTGATTTATTTTAGTCTTCCACTGTATGATCTTGAAAAAGTTTCAAGATCTAACCCTGAAACCCTAGATAAGGTTCCTACATGAGTCATATAGACTTTCTCCTCAAAATTTTTATTAAAGATATCTTGACATCCATCTATCAGATCTCACAGTCATGAGATACAGCTATAGTAAGTATAATCCGAATAGACTTGAGCATGCCTACAGGAGAAAAGATTTTTTCATGGTCAACATCTTGCCTTTCTTTGAAACCTTTTCCTACCAACCTGGCCTTATAGATTTCTACCAGGCCATCTGCTCTAATTTTTTTCTTGAAAACCCATTTACAATCTATTAAGGTCACACCCTTAGGTGCATCAATCAAAGTCCAAACTTGGTTGACATATATGGAGTCCATTTCGGATTTCATGGCTTCAAGCCATCTGTTAGAGTCACTACTCATGATTGCTTTCAAATAGGTCATGAGATCATTATTCTCAATGATGTGTGATGTATTGTCATTCTCAATGATTAATCTATACCTAAGTGGTACATTACGCACTCTATTTGATCTTCGAAGAGGAGGTGTGTGTAGTGGTTGTGCCTCAATAATGGGTACTTTAGGTTAAGGATCAACTTGTGGACCCTTCACATGTTGCTTCTGGATGGACTGTAGATTTTGAACTTCCTCAAGTTCAACTATCCTCCCATTGTCTCTTTCTTAGATGAACTCTTCCTCCAAAAAAATGGTATGCCTACTAACAAATATTTTTTACTGAGTAGGATTGTAGAAATAGTATCCTATACTCTTTTTAGGATAACCTATAATTCTACACTTATCTAACCTAGCAGAAAGCTTATGTCCTTTAGTATTCCTGACATAAATAGGGCAACCCCAAATCTTAAGATACTTAAGATTAGAGTTCCTTCTTCTCCATATCTCATATGAAGTACTAGGCATAGATTTAGAAGGTATCCTGTTTAAAATAGATACAGCAGTCTCTAGGGCATAACCCCAGATCGAAAGACCTGTGAAGCACATCATGGACTGCACCACATCTAATAAGGTGCAATTCTTTCTTTCCATAATATCATTTAATTATAGAGTGTAAGGAGAAGTCCACTGAGAAAGAATATCATTTTTTTTGAGATGATCAAGGAACTCACTAGTTAAGTATTCCCCTTCTCGATCTAATCAAAGAGCTTTAATACTTTTGCCAGTTTATTTCTCAACCATTTTTTGGTACTCCTTAAACTTATTAAAGGCTTCAAATTTATATTTCATTAAATACACATATCCGATCATTGATAAATCATCAGTAAAAGTGATGAAATAGGAGCATATATCTTTGGCTTGAGTCAATATTGGACCACAAACATCAGCATGTATTAGGCCCAATATGTCACTCATCCTTTCTCCAGTTTCAAAAAATAAAATCTTGGTCATCTTACCCGTAAGACAAGATTCTCAAATTTTATATGATTCAAAATCATAAGGATCAAAGATCTTTTCTTTGTTTAACTTGTTAATCCTTGGTTCATTATTATGACCAAGTCAGCAGTGCCAGAGATATGTGATATTCACATCTTCTCTCATCATTTTCTTCATTTGATCAACATGAAGAACATTATCATTAAGTGATAAGAATGAAAGATCATTATCTATAAAAGTATTGCTATAAAATTTATTAGAAAAATAAATAGAGCAACCATTGCCCTTTTCTTTTATTTCAAAATCTTGTTCAAGCAATATAGGTACAGAAATAATATTTCTAACAATTCTAGGCATATAGTAACAGTTCTTCAATTTCAAAATTTTGCCCAAAGACAACTTCAATAGTATGGTTCCTATGGCTTCGGCTTGGATGGACTCTCCACTGGCGTCAAACAGCATGATGTCACCTTCAATCAGACTCCTTATTCTCTATAGACTCTACAATAATTTACAAAGGTGTGAACCACAAATGGTATCTAATATATAAGAATCTAAAGTTGAAGTACATAATGATAAATTTATTTGTATCATATACAAATCCTTGGCAACACTTGATTCTTTTTGCTTCGAACCTGTAAGGTAGTCCTTGCAATTCCTCTTTCAGTGCCCATCCTTACCACAATGACAACAAGAACTCTTAGTGGAGACTTTCTTTGCCTTTTTTTTGGAGATGCTAGCCTTAGGGTTCATCTTTTTCTTAGATCTCTTTTTATCTTTCTTCTTGAAGATCTTATCTACAAGAAGAACATGAGTCTTTTCACCCTTGAAATGGCTCTTTACTATCTTTAGCATATTCAGCAGTTCAGACAGATTAGTATTCAGTTTGTTTATATGAAAGTTAATGACAAACTTGAGAAGGAATCAAGAAGTGATGGCAAGATCAAATCTGACTCAGCTCACCATCCATGACAAAACCCAACTATCCTAGACAAGTGATTAGATCAATCATCTTCAGGATATGGGTCTGCATGGATGTGCCTTCACTCATCTTAGTATGGAATAACTGCTTAGATATCTTATATCTAGCAGTCTGACTTTATTCTCTATATAACTCCTTTAAGTTAAGGAGTATGGAAAGAACATCCATGCCTTCATGCTGCCTCTAAAGCTCATTGGTCATAAAGGCAAGTATGATGCATTTGATAGTCACACTGTCATCTTGCCACATTTTATATGTAGCCCTTTCCTCCTCAGTAGCATCTTCATCGATCGTATCGAGTGCAGGGATATCCAGAATATAGGAGATTTTTTTTTGTATGAGAATAAGTCTTAGATTTCTCAATCAGTCCATATAATTTGATCCGATCTACTTGTTGGCATCAAGTATGCCATGCAGTGAAAGTGAGGATACCATTATGCAGTTAAATCTACAATAATAAGAACATAATATAAGCGGACAACTTAAGATGATATGCATAACTAGATTAAGACTTTTGTCTAATTGTATCTTTCACTATTTTATCAAATACCATAGCCCTCTTCCATGATAAATAAAAAACTTTTATTGGTTTTCTTAGTGGGGTTGAGATCCTAACTCCTCACAAAAGACCTTGGAGTTGCACAACAAACTTTCAAGAGTTTAAAGATAGGAAACTCCTTTCCAATTGCATCTCATGCAACTCTCAATAGGTTCTTGCCTCTAAAATATCTATAATCTTATGGTTGCACAATAAACTATAATATTTTAGTTAAGTCAGATCCTTCATTTTTATATAGTCATATCTGAAAAGTGCTGCCCTTATGGTTGCACAACAAAGCAATACATCCAAAATACTGTAAGCATCAACCATGCACTAAGGCAACTCTACATCAATCTCCATAGTAAGCCTTGTGGTTGTACAATAAATTCACTATAGTTCTCAACATGGAATTAGCTTAGCATGAAGGAAAGCATATGTAGTGTCTACAAAGCTAAGCAATCCAAACTCAAAACTCAATAGACCAAATGGCCAAGTAAGTAGGTGGGAGACTCTTCGTTGCTTTTCTTAGACACCAACAACTTGGTCAGATAAGCAAACAGACATAATTAAATAACCATCTTTGACACTTACCTTAGACACCAATTGATCAATGAATTCGAAGTTCAGTTCGCAAGTGAATAATGAAACTACAACTTAATATAATTTTTACCTCAGGATTTTAAATTGGTCTCATGCACATCCTAACATCTACATCATATGTAATATGCATATCATAAGGAAAAACAATATCATGCTTTATACCATGCTATTCAAATTGTAATATCATTCATATGCCTATGCCAAAAACATGATTACAAGGATCATGTAGGGTGCATATACAACTTTGGTTCAACTATTGAACCAATGTAATTTTACTATGATTTAGATCCAACATTTGGTCTAATTCATATGTCAAAATCAATTTGAGTCAACATTTTGAATCTTAATCCAACTTGGATTACATCTTATTCAAAATCTTAATCAAATTAGGCTTGACCAGGTCAACAATTGACCTAAGTCCAATGAACCCTAATAAAATTGATTAAATCATCAATCTACCATGAATCATAAAATTTTAGATAATGATAAATTTTAAATTTAATAACTGAAATTAAAGTCTACCTATGATCATGGTCAAAAATCTTTTTTCGATTTAAAGATCGATGCAAGTAATCAATTAATCAACATAACATCATACGAATCAGATCTAATCTATATTACAACAATAGTATCTGTTTGATTGAATCTAGCAAGAGTGGCTTTGATATCACTATTAGATTTCGATCACATAGTGGAATATGATTTTCAAAAATTTTAACAAGCATAAAACTAGTTTTAAAATTTAAAACTAGCCAACTGAAACACAAACCCTAGAATCACCTTGCAGACTTCAAACAAACCAAACAAGCATGCAATAGGGTAGAAGTTATACTTCTTGAAGATGATAGTCTAGCGATAGAATGGTCTCGACTAGACTTCAAAGTAGAAGTCCTCCAATGGTGATCCACATGGGACAGATCAAGGTCCTTTCCAACTGATGTAGTGCTGCAGCCTTAATCACAAGAACACTGTCGGCTCTCCTTCTCAAGGAATGATTGCACCACCACCTGTACGCCTTTGAATCCTCCATTAGGATCGTGCTAAGGATCTTTTCTCAAAAGAAACTCACCACTCAAATCTGGTTTAGAACTCCAACACTTAGAAAAACTAAACCCTAGGACAAGCAACCCCTTGCTTTCCTTTTTGCACTCTTGTCTTTCTTTCTTTTTTTTTCTCCTTTTTTCTTGTCTTTGTCTTAGATTTTTCAGACTTTTTCCAATCTTATCACATGCCTGAACATCAGAAAATCAGGGCTTATCCCATATGTGGTGCCTCCTTTATATAAGGAATGAAGGGGCACATGAGATACCCAAGGGGCGCCAACTCTTGGCGCTCTGCTTCTTCATGCAAAGATTTATTTCTCTATGAGATAATTTATGGCACAAAAGAGCCTTCAAATAAAAGTTCTCCTACTCTTCTGTGCCCATAATTTTTATAATTAAAGTGGCATGTAATAATTAAGGGAAGGCATGGAATATGAAGCAGGGTGGTTAAGATACTTAAGTAAGAAAGACTCTTCCTTCTCACTGCAAATTAAATGGTGCACATTTATTTCTTGGCACATGGAATGGCATGGAGGAATCCCTATTCAAATGAAATACTTTCATCTAATGAGGTATTAAATCAAAGTTTAAACCTAATCCAATTAGGTTCAAGGCAACAGATTAGGTTTAGCTCAAACACCTTTGAACTAACCTAATTGAGAACTTGGATTAACATAATGTGCTAGCATATCAAATTAATCCATAGATTTTATAATAAATCCAATTAGATCAAACCAAGATCAAATCTTAAAGTATGTGATCTATTGGATTTCAAATCTAGCCAGCAGTGGACTTAGGCTCATGACCTAAACTAAATTAATTAGATTAGATGAGCCCAAATGCATCAACTAATCAAAACTCTTTTTAAATAACTATTAAATTAATTTTTTTTAATTCTTATGAGTCTATAAGTCAAGATTGACATCTAACAATATGTCATGACTATTCAAAAAATATGAAATTTAGTGAAAATACCAAAAGTATCCTTAAGTGAAAAATTATCATGCAATTCAATCCTTGTTAGGTGGTGGAGCCTAATCTATCCAAACTGAATTCAAACATGACCCAAGAAGCCCATGAAGCAAAGAGCCCAAAAGAGAGAGAGAAAAAATGGAAGCAGCAACGGGTGCAGGCTGGCACCAGGTGCAGCCCAGCCCAGGCAACATGTGCGAGCCAACGCACATGGGCTAATCGCAGGCGAGGCCCAGTGGGTGCATGTGGAGCATAGCCCGTCACCCTTCACACAGTCCATTATGGACCATCAGTGTATAGGAGGAGACGTGGATCGAGCGGGTGTTTTCCTGCTATTCTTTATGGTCCACAGTGGAGCGGCAAGCATTTCACATGCATTTTCTGATGTTTTTCATGATCGGATGGTTGTCTTTCTTTCCAGTTTAGATCAGATGGTGGCAGAGCATTTTCAATCAATTTTGGGCTAGTTCCAGGAGTTTTTTCTCACTGTTTTCTCTTGTGCGATGCTGATCCGATGATAGAGGAGGAGTTTTAATCCAGCTTTCAATTGGACTTCTTCTCTGATGTGAATTGGGCCGATTTCAGACTCTATTTAATGGATGCCACAGATAGAGAATAGTATATGCAATCTAAGTGCGACCTGTGAGCGATTGAGAGCTAGTAGAGCGACGAGCGTGCACAGAGGGCATGGGTGAACAGCAATCGATTTTTCTAAGAGAAAAAAAGAGAGGAAGAGAGTGAGGGGGCTTGGGTCTTTCTTATGAGCAATCGTAAGGTGCTACCAGGTGTGTGATTATCTCTGGGAGGGGTTTTTCTTCTTCCTATTAAGGTTGTTTTGCATCTATCTCTTGTAAACTTCCTGCTTCATAATGAAAAATATTATTCTATGCGATCGTGGATATAGGAGCAAGAGACTTTGAACCACGTAAAATCTCTTATGCTTTATTTTGTGCTTGTATAATTTTTAGATTTTTCTTTCTTTTTTCTACAACTATCATAATCCATTACGCATCGCTCCCTAACAACTGGTATCAGAGCTCCAGGCTTGAAGGGAAGAGTGCGAGCAATGGCAGGAGATGAAAGAAAGGTCAAGATCGATAAGTTTGATGGAAAAGATGTTGGTTTTTAGAAGATGCAAATTGAGGATTATTTATATCAGAAGGAGCTTCATCTACCTCTTGGTGGAAAGAAATCTGAAGACATGTCACAAGTAGATTGGGATTTATTAGACCACCGGGCTCTTAAAAGCATTCATTTGACATTGGCCAGGAATGTCGCTTTCAACATTTTGGAGAAAAAGATGATGGTTGATTTGATGAAGGCTCTGTCCAATATATATGAGAAGCCTTCGGCCTCTAACAAGGTATACCTTATGCATTGTCTATTCAATTTGAAGATGCTCGAAGGTGCATCTGTTACTGATCACATCAATGAATTCAATCTGATTACTAGTCAATTAAGCTCTATTGATATTAGTTTTGAGGATAAAATTCATGTGTTAATTTTATTGTCTTCTTTGCCCGAGAGTTGGGATGCTACTGTGACAACGGTGATTAGTTCTTGTGGCTCAAGCAAGTTGAAATTTGAAGAGATCTAGAATCTGATTCTCAATGAAGATATTAGAAGAAAAGAATCCAAAGGAAACTCTGGGTTTGCCTTAATCACTCAAGAAAGTGGAGGAAGGACTACACAATGCAACAAAGGTTGTGGGAGATCCAAGTCTAAATAGAGGAGCCAATCAAGACCGAAAGGTGATGGCTGTTGGTACTATGGCAAGAAAGGGCACACCAGAAAAAACTGCTGGACAAGAAAGGATAAAGGACAAAATGAGGAATCCATCAATGCAGCAATAGAGGCAACTACTGATGCTCTGATCCTCAACGTGGATAGTCCGATGGAGTCATGGATCCTAGAGTCCGAAGCTTCATTTCATTCTACCTCACAAAAGGAGTATATGCTGAATTACACCGTCAAAGATTTCAGAAAGATTTATCTTGTAGATGATGAGCCATTGAATGTTATGGGGAAAGGTGATGTGCACATAAAGATGTCAAATTAGTTGGTATGGAAGCTCAAGAATGTCAGACATGTCTTAGATTTGAAGAGGAATCTGATTTTAGTTGGACAGTTAGATACTGAGGGGTATATTATGACTTTTGTTGATGGCTCTTGGAAGATCACCAAAATGTGCTATGGTGGTAGCACGAGAAAGCATGATGGATACCCTCTACATGACAAATAATGTCAGGGATTCAGTGGCACTGGCACAAGCAGACTCAGAGTTGTGGCATTGCAGACTGGGTCACATGAGTGAGCAAGGAATGCAAGTATTGTTGAAGAAGGGCAAGCTAAGAAGTCTAAAGACTCTTGATGTTGGTCTCTACGAGGATTATATTCTTGAGAAGCAGAAGAAGTTCAGTTTTTCTAGGATTTATAGAACACCAAAGGCAAGAAAGTTGGAGCTTGTACACATAGATATGTGGGGTCCCTCTCCAGTCACATCCTTTGGAGGCTCATGATATTATGTGACATTCATCGATGATTCTATCAGAAAGATATGGGTTTATTTTTTATAGAATAAATCTGACATATTTGCTACTTTCAAGAATTGAAAAAGTTTGGTGGAGAATGAGCTTGGTGAGAAAATCAAATGCTTGAGATTAGACAATGGAGGCAAATATGATAGCATCGAGTTCAAAGAGGTCTGCACAGCAAGTGGAATCAAGATGGAGAAGACCATCCCCAGCATCCCATAACAAAACAAGGTAGTTGAGCGCATGAATCGAACCTTGAACAAGAGAGCCTGGAGCATGAGGATTCATGCTGGTTTGCCTAAGATATTTTGGGCTGAGGCAATTAGCACTGTTGCGTACCTATTAAACAAAGGACCCTCAGTTCCTATTGAAAACAAGCTACTAGAGGAAGAGTGGATAAGAAAGTCAGTAAATCTATCTCATCTGAAGGTCTTCAGCTATGTCTCTTATATGCTCATCAATGCTGAAAGGAGAGACAAGCTCGATGCAAAATCATAGAAGTGGTTCTTCATTGGGTATGGCATTGATGAATTTGGCTACAAGTTTTGGAGTGAGCAAGATAGAAAATTCATAAGAAGCAAAGCTGTGATCTTCAATGAAAGAAGTATCTACAAGGACAAGGATGTTCCTAACAGTGCAAGGCAGTCAGTTGAGGAGAAAGAATAGATCGAATTAGAAGGTATCACAGAGGATGATATTTCCAAGAGAGCTAATGAAAATCCTAAACTAGAACCACAGACACCTCAGCTAAGGAGATCCATGAGAATCTCAAAACCACCAGAAAGGTACTCACCTTCTCTTCATTATCTGTTGTTGATAGATGGCGATGAACTTGAATGCTATGAAGAAGCTGTGGAGAGCAAAGATTCAATCAAGTGGGAGCTGGGAATGAAGGATGAGATGCAGTCCTTAAAGAAGAATTAGACTTGGGAGCTCAATACACAACAAATGGGTTTACTAGATCAAGGAAGAGCATGATGGTAGCAAGAGGTACAAGATCAGGTTAGTTGTTAAAAGCTTCCAACAGAAAGAAGGTATCGACTACATTGAAATTTTTTCTCCTATTGTTAAGCTCTCTACTATTAGAGTAATTCTAAGTATAGTAGCTACTAAAAATTTATACTTAGAATAGTTAGACATTACTACCACTTTCCTACATGGTGAGATAGATGAGGACATATATATGCAGCAGCCTGTTGGCTTTGTAGTCCCTGGTAAAAAAGATCTTATGTGTAAGCTTGGAAGAGCTTATATGGTTTGGAATAGGCCCTTAGATTATGGTACAAAAAATTTGATGGATACATGACTAGCAATGATTTTGCAAGGTGCCAGGAGAATCATTGCTGTTATTACATGATACTCGATGACAGTTTTATTATCCTACTCTTGTATGTTGATAACATGCCGATACGAACCGAACATGCCAGAGATTGAAAGATGGAAGAGGGAGCTGTCAAGAGAGTTTGTAATGAAGGATATGGGTGCAGCAAAATAGATACTTGGACTGAGAATTAAAAGAGACAGTGGCAGGCACACTGTAGCTGATTCAAAGTAGCTACATCGAAAAGGTGCTGGATAGGTTCAATATGACAGATGCAAAGTCTGTGAAGACACTTTTGGCCAGTCATTTCAAGCTTTCAAAGGAACAATCACCCAAAGATGATGATGAGCTAAAGAGAATTGCAAGGGTTTCTTATGCTTCTGTGGTTGGCAGCTTGATGTATACGACGGTTTGCATGAGACCCGACATTACACATGTAGTGGGAGCTGTGAGCAAGTACATGGCCAATTCGGGTGAAAAACATTGGGAAGCTGTTAAGTAGATCCTCAGATATTTGAAAGGTACCAAGGACGTCGACTTATGCTATAAAAGGGGTAGTCAAACAATACAGGGATTCATGGATGCAGACTTAGGTGGTGATGTCGACATTAGGAGGAGCACGAGTGGATATGTTTTTACCATTGGTGGGACAGCAGTGAGCTGGATTCCATAGCTACAGAAGATCATGGCTCTTTCTACCATCGAGGCAGAGTATGTCATGATCACAGAAGCCAACTGTTGTCCCAAAAATTGATTTTGATGGTCATAAACTATTTGAGGGGACTACTAATAAGTTTTTTATCCCTGGAGAATACTTTGATGTTGTTTTAAGTAGTCCAAAAATGTTGAGTTTGAAAAGCTTCTTCAAGGGTGCCAAAGTTGAAGATTTTGCAAGTTGGAGATGATTTTGAAACTTTTTGGGAGTATCAAGTTTATTCAAATCCATTTAAAAGTGTTTGGTAGTATTTTGATAAGTTTCAGACTTTAAATATATGAAAAACTGGGTTGGAATAAAATGGGGCAACCTAATTGGGTTATCTCCTTGAAAAAGAGAGCTGACACACACTTGTTTTGGTTTGTGGCACGCAGTGGGGCATGCCATAGGTCGACCCCTGAGATTCTGAGATCAAAACAGAGAGTATGATTTTCTGTCTGACCAAATGAGTTGACTCATGGGTCTACCCATTCCCAGTGAGGCGTCCCATGGGTCAACCCATGCGGGGTGGACATGCATAACGACTAGTTTTTAGCCCATTTTTGATACATTTAATGCACATTAAACATACTTCAATGGCTCTTAACCGACTCTAAGATACTCTCAAGACTAAATGAAGACTATAAATACTTTCTAGAGGTGGGAAATCAAAGCAACTAAGAAGTATTCAACCTCAAATCCGTGAAAGAGAAAGAAAACCCTAGAAAGAGAGAAAGAAGCATTCAATCAGTTCACCAACCACTTTTCAATTGCATTCAAGTGTCCAAATCATCTGAGGGTGTTCAACAAAGGCTTCTACTCCTTGAATATTATGCTTTTATTGCTTTATTGTGCTCATTTAAGGAGCTTTTTTGTGCTAAAATTTTTGTACTCTTTTTTTTTGCTATTATACTTTAAGTTTTGAGTTTTGGAGGGTTCTAAAACTCGGATAGGTTGATCCAAACCTATAATCAAAGGGTTTGTGGGTTGGTTTGTACTCAAAAAATAAGTATTCTTGCTTGGACAGCAAGGGTCGGTGTAATCTGATGAGTTATAAATTGAAAATCTTTTTAGTGGATTAAATTCTCAAGTTGAGATTTGGGAAGTGGATGTAGGTGCAAGGTTAGCACCGAACTACTATAAATTTCTTGTGTTTGATGTGCTTGCATATTTTCTTTTCCTCATTGTGCTCTATACTTATTCATTTGTTAATTATGTTTGATCTTCTTTTCTTAGTTAATTAACTCACCTCACACATCAAGTTGAGCACATTCTTTGTGAGCACTAATCATTAAAAAATTTAAAAGATCTAATTCACCCCCTCTCTTGGGCTCCATATTTGAGCAACAAATGATATCAGAGTTTGGTATTCTAGCCCTTACTTGATTTAACCATCAAGAGCCAAAGATCTATGACAGCCCAATTTGGCACATCTCTAGCCAAGGGGCAATCCACCAACCGACCTTCATTTTTCAATGGGTCCAACTACACCTATTGAAAAGCTCGAATAAGAATATGTATCCAAGTACTTGACTATAATATGTTGAGTATCATAGTGAATGGACCTCACATACCTACTAAATTGATTGATGGTGTGTTCCTCTCTAAGCCGGAAGGTGAATGGGATGAGTTTGATAAGAAAATGGCTCAGCTCAATGCTAAAGCTATGAATGTCTTATACTGTACCTTAGATGCAAATGAATTTAACCATATTTTTACATGTAATTTAGTTAAAAAAATTTAGGATAGGTTAGAAGTTACACATGAGGGCACAAACCAAGTAAAAGAGTCAAAAATTAATATGCTTGTGCACAATTATGAATTATTTAAAACGAAACCTAATGAGTCTATAACACAAATGTTTACTTGTTTCACTTATATCATAAATGGTCTAAAGAGTCTTGAAAAGTGTTATTCTAATAGTGATCTTGTAAGAAAAGTTCTTAGATCTCTACCAAGATCGTAGGAGGCAAAGATCACGGCGATTCAAGAAGCCAAGGACTTAAACATCCTACCTTTAGAGAAACTGCTTGGATCTCTTATGACCTATGAGTTTACCATGAAGCAGCATTTTGAAGAAGAGACCTAAAAAAAAAAGACAATTATCCTCAAATCAACGGCTCAAGAAGAAGAAGATTCAGAAAAATCAGAAAATAGTGAAGATGATGAGGATTTGGCATTGATTACAAGAAAATTCAGACAGTTTATGAAGAAAAGAAGATAAAAGACTAAGAGAAGACCACCAGTTAAGGGGGAGCCGAGTAAAAAAAAAAAGAGAAAGAATAGCCCATCAATTGTTATGAGTGTAAGAAGTCAGGCTACTTTAGATCAGACTGTCTCTAGCTCAAAAAGGATCAAAAAGTTCAAAAAGAAAAAGACAATGATGGCTACATGAAGCGACAGTGATGACTCCACCTCAGATGATGAATCCCATGAAGAAGCCAACCTGTGCCTTATGGCACATGAAAATGAGGTAATCACTAAAACTCAAAATGAATTTTCTTATGATGAACTGCAATAAGCATTTCATGAGCTTTTGGATGATTTAAAGAAATTAGGGCTGAAAAATAAAGATCTAAAATTAAAAAATCAAATTTTATTTAAAGAAAAAGAAGAGATCTCTAACAAAAATAAAGAATTAGAAATAAAATATCAAACCCTATCAAAAGAAAAGGAAGAAATTTTAAGAATAAACAAAACTCTAGCAAAGAAAAACTAGAATTTAAAGGAAGAAGCAACCAAATTGAAATCAATAGATGATAGATTTACCCTAAGCTCAAATAAACTTCAAATGATTACTGATAATAGAAAAATAATGAATGATAAAGTCGGCCTTGGTTATAATACTCTTAAAAAATAAAAATTTTTAAAAAATATCTTTGTAAATGCATCCATGAACAAATTATCAAACATTACATGTTTTAAATGTGGCAAGGTAGAACATAAAGCTTATGTATACTTGTCAAACAAATTTATTAGTACAAATGTTAAGAAAATATGGGTTCCAAAAGAAACTATTGTGACTAACCCCAAAGGACCCAAGTTAGCTTAGGTACTTAAAGTTAAAACTTGATTTTATGTGTGTAGGTGTATCTTACATCCCAAGCAATGAAGCAAAAGTGGTATCTTGATAGTAGATGCTCAAGCCACATGACTGGTGATGAGTCTCAATTCATCACCTTGGAAGCTAAGAATGGAGAGATGGTCACCTTTAGAGATAATGGTAAAGGAAAGATCATCGATTTAGGTAACATTGGTATCACTCCCTCCACTTGTATTGAAAATATTTTGCTTGTAGATGGTCTTAAGCATAATCTATTAAACATTAGTCAATTATATGATAAAAGTTATAAAGTAGTTTTTGAATCATCCATGTATATTGTAACAAGTCCTTTTGATAATAGTACTAGGTTCATTGGACATAGGCATGGCAATGTATATATGGTAGATGTGAAAAATCTTTTCATACAAAACATGCAATATTTTGTGGTCATGAATGCTAAAATCAATGAGACTAGTTGCTTTGGCACCGTAGGCTTGCACATGTTAATATGCACACACTATCTAAAATTATTAAAAAAGATTTGATTTTTGGTTTGCCAAAGATAAATTTTGAAAAAGATAAAATCTGTGATGCATGCTAATTAGGTAAGCAAACAAGAGTTTCATTTAAACCTAAGAACATTGTTTCAACTTCTAAACCTTTAGAACTTTTACGTATGGATTTGTTTGGTCCTACAAGGATAACTAGCCTAGGAGGTAAAAGATATGATTTTATAATTATCGAAAATTTTTTATATTTTATTTGGGTCTTATTTTTAGCATCTAAAGATGAAATATTTTCAGCTTTTTCTAAGTTTTATTGAAAAGTCTAAATTGAAAAAGGTTTACCAATTATTTCAATTTATAGTGACCATGGTATCAAATTTGAAAATAAGGATTTTAAAAAATTTTGTGATGAAAAAGGAATAGATCATAATTTTTCTACACTTAGAACACCCCAACAAAATGTAGTAAAAAAGAAAAATAGAATTCTTGAAAAAATAGCTCGTACCATGCTATGTGAGAGCAATCTCCCTAAATACTTTTGGGCAGAAGCTATGAACATAGCATGTTACTGTTGGGAATAGTGTCCTAAAGCCAATCGTCAGCCTATTGATGGTTGTGCTCATTCTTGTATTAGTATATGAATTATAAATAAATAAAAATTATTTTGGTATTTTCATCACAAATTGTTTCATCTTCTAATGAACTCCTGTGTTGTGGTGAAGTCCTTTGGACTATTTAGACTCGACAAAGGAGGATTTGTCGTTTAGTCCTTAAACCTGTTTGTGACCAAATGATACATTGTTATGAAGGACAACAATATTTATCAAGCATAGGTCGTTGTGTGCCATATGGGTTGGTTGTCCTCTTAACCAAGGAGTGTGGAGACACTGGTATGGCATATAGGTGAGATGTAAGGGTACATCTGCACTGAACGTGACCGACTCCGGAGCTTTTTCTGCTGTCAAGATTTGCTCCAATGGGATATGGGTATAACTGTCCCTCCGACTTGAGACCACCACGGTGACTTGCAAGCAACTCACTGCACTTAGGCATTGGCTACTTGAATTTCTAATTCAGTGACGGAAGGATGCTGGGTGTAGTCAAGTACTTGACTTATCGGTGCGTGTGTCAAGATGGGATTGACCACTCCAGTTCAGGAGCTGTGTACAGTCGTGTTTCAATTTAGCAAAACCTTGACCAGGGTAGTCCTAGTGAGGAGTCATAGGACTATTTGAGTTGAGCATGATTTGAATGATCTGATCAGGGTTGACAGTTTAACCCTGAGTCATCCTAAACACAGGGGTCAAAAGGAATGAATTATACAGTAACCATATTCACGTAGGTTCTAAATATTGTGATTGTGACTATTCAACTATCCGGACGTCGGGTACCATTACTAGATGGTCACTTCGTTAGTATAGGAATTGGTTCCTGTGCTCCCGACTTAGGTTCGAACCTGTGGGGTCACACACATTACAGGTTCCTATCTAATCTGATGGCTGGTCAAGAGTCCCACTGGACTGGGACTCTTTGACCAAGAGTCCTGATGCTTGGGGACCCTGAGTCCTACATGTCTGAGACTCATGATGGAGAATCAGGATTCTCTGATCACGAGTTCCACACATTTTGGGTACCGGGGTCAAGAGTCCCATTGGTTTGGGACTCTTTGATCAAGGTTTCATATCGATGGACTTTGATGCCCGATTGCCCATCGAATTTAGACTCATTATTTATGAGAGGTTTAATTAGTGATTTGATTACGAATTAACTCAATTTGATTGAGTGATTATTTTTGGATCAAGTCCAATTGAATTGGATTCAGTTGGGTTTGACCCGATTAGGTTAAGAGTTGACCTAATCGCCAAGGTGATTTGATCCCTGATTTGATCAGGGGTTGGGCTTAGTCAATTTTTGATTTGATTAGGATTTTATTAAGCCTAATTATGTTGGGTTTAATTTAGTCTAATTGTGTCTAACCTATTTTAATATGGTTGGTTCAATTAGATTGCTTTAAAATTTCAAATCACCTTGACTTATCTCCCTGAGCCACCTCACTTCACCTGTGCCTATTTGAATTCATGAGAAATGAGTTCTCATGAATTTTCTCCCATGCAGAAGCCTTCCCACGCCCCTTCTTTGTGTGCCATTTTGAATGGATAATGATAAGGTTGGTTGGCCATTCAAATTCAAAGGATGTTTGAATTTGAATGGGCAACAAATCCCATGCGCCACCCCTTTCTTTTGTGTGCCACTTATTCTACATGAGAAAAAGTTTCTCGTGTATACACTCCATTCACAAAGAAGCCCACACCCTTCCCTACTCATGCCAAGAGTGGATAAAAATTGGTTGGTTGGCATTTGAATTCAAATTCGATTTGAATTCAAGTGAGCAACCACTTATCTTTATCCTCTCACGCGGTAAAAATGCTGTAAAGATGCGATTTTACACCGTTTTAAAAAGAAAGAGAAGATGGGGTGTGTGCACATCTTATCCTTGAGAGAAGGGTGGCATGAGAAGAGACTTCTGCGTGAGAAAAGAAAAGAAAAGAAGAGAAAAGAAAAGAAAGAGTGGGCGCAAAGTTTTTTCTTGTGTACCCTAGGATTTCTGCCTAGGGTTCGGGAAGTGAGAAAGTGAGCTACGAGTGTCGTGAGCCCACTAGATTTTAGGAAGAGCTTCATCAACCTCTCAAGTACATCTACTGATGATTCAGAGCATCCAAAGAGTTGGCAGATCAAGATCAAAGGAGTTCGATCAACATCGGCCGTCGAAAGGGTTCTACAATAAACTAGCATTCGTGAGGAGCCGATCAGATCAAGAAATTCATGTGGATGATCCACAGAGGTCAGACACATTATGTGGCTGTATTGCAATGATCAGACCTTTTCAACGGTGATCAGACTGTAGCGATCGACTATCTTCACGAAGATAATGTGTTTTGAACACATAACAGTAAAACGTTTACTGTAAAAGTTTAAATTTTAAATTTAAATGCATGCTATATATATCATATTTAGATCTTTGTATAGAGTTAATATATGTTAATTGATTAGATTAATTAATAATTTCCACTATAAAATTATAATTTTGAAAATATTTTAAAATTATTATTTTACCCCTGCACTTAAATTCTCATAAATGGTATCAGAGCAGGTTCTAAAATATGATATATATCTGCATGTGTAGATTAAGTAGTAATCTAAAAGTTTAAATTTAAAATTTAAATTTGAAATTTGAAATTCAAAATTTGAAATTTGAATTTTAAAATTTGAAATTCAAAATTCAAAATTCAAAAATTTGAAATTCAAAATTTGAAATTCAAAATTCAAAATTTGAAATTTGTTTGAAATTTCAAATTTGAAATTCAAAATTTAAAATTCAAAATTTAAAATTCAAAAATTTGAAATTTAAAATTCAAAATTTGAAATTTGAAATTTAAAATTTAAATTTTGAAATTGGTATATTTAGATATACTTGATCCAAGTAGCAAGTAGTCTAATAGGGTTGGTTGCCATGGTCGTCCGGTCATAGGAGAAAAGTAGGGTTTAAAGGCCCTCTCCTCCCATTCGATGGGGTTCTCCTATGGCGGTAGGGGTGCCGATGCGATTATATCCCATGCAGATGAAGCAGCGAAAGGACTTAATTGTAAAAGTTCAATTGTAAAATTTATCATGAATATGTTAGATTAGATCTAAAGGAATAATCATGATTTATTTTGTTTGAGTTATTTTCTGTTATGTAATTAGCAATAGGATTGCTGTTTATGAAATATGCTGATCCGTTTGTGAAATGAGTCAACACATTTGGTGAACAGAAAATAAAATCTTTCAAATTTGAAAATTATTTTTAAAATACCAAACCCTGACCCATCAGCTCAAATACTTAATTAAAAGAATTAAGTGTTGTCTAGTTGGTCTAGAATTGTGAATTAAGACCTAAGACAATTGCATAAACTTGTGGGTCAATGGGTTAGATGGATTAGGTCCATAATTGGGTTAGACCTAAGGTTAGCTTAAAGAAATAGACTAAATTAGAGTAATTGGTCAAATCTAATCAAAAGTTGAATTAGATTAGGTCAAGGACACTCTAGACTTAACTCCAATAGTTGTAGTTGAATGGGTCCATGTCTTTAACTAGACCAAGATGGACTTAATTCATGGCTATGCGGTGGAACCCTATTTACTAAGTTGATCAAATTAAAACTAATGAACCGGTTGGTGTCTAAGGTAAGTTCGGCAGTCTGACCAATAGATTTTAAGTGGGAGCTACTCGCATTGATTCGATCTCTGACGAGTTAATGGCATATCCCCACCACTGATCTCACTTACCTGGCCAATCTGATGAGTTAGGTTTTGATTAGATCACTTGGTGATTAGGGCTCACCCATGTCATTAGGTAAATCAGTGTGACTGATTTAGGTGCTCCTAATGTCGGCTTTAATTAAATCCTTTTTAATCTGACTTGATGAAGTCAGTGGGAGGATTGAAATTGGCTAGTTAATTTCTTCTCTTCTATCTTCTAATAAAATCCTCAAAAATTATTAGGTCCCTAAAAATGATTAAGTTATAGTGATAACTAAGTCATAGCCTCCCATTAAGTGAGTGATAATGAGTCCATTAGTTTAACAATCACTGGAGGCCCAAAGGCCTGGTGCTTATTGACTAATGAAATTATCATTCATAATATGATCATTTGGTTGAGTCTTTCTGATGGTGGTCAGGTTGGCCGGCCAAAGTTGGGCCTGATCATTTATTGGTCAGATTCACCAAATCAAGTCATGTAAATGGTTGGACCTAACCAGATCTTTTCAGTGGAGGCCAAAGCCTATTGATTAGGTTCTAGGGCAAAATCAATTACTAGAAGTTGTTTAGAGAAACAACTGGTTATGAACCTATCCATAGATGCACATGGGTTGACCAGCCAAAGTTGGGCTCGTGTGTAGTCTATGTGAATTCTAGTACCTACTAAGGAATTAAAGTAATTCCTCGAATTGGAGGTTGAGGCTACCAGTTCATAAAAATACTGGAAGAAACTTTAGACTAAAGTCCAAGTCTTTAGTATTAATAATTTATGTACTAATAAAGGTCTGGTTTTCTTTTATGCAGCTATGGCTACTATCCTATCGCTCCGATCATTATTAGATAATGACAAGCTCATGGGATCTAATTTTGATAGCTGGTATCGAAAATTGAAAATCATCCTTAAGCATGAGTGGATCCTTTATGTAGTAACAAACCCGACACCTGAGGAGCCAGCCCCGAACGCTAGAGGGGCGGTCCGAGATACATACCAGAAGTGGCTCAACGACCGCACCACTGTTCGATGTATAATGCTGGCAGCAATGAATGATGAGTTCAGCCGTAGGTTCGAGAATGCCCAGCCGCAGGAGATGCTTCAAATATTGAACGACTCTTTTGGCATGCCCGACGATGTTGAAAGGCACAAAACTAGTTGTACCATTTTTAATGCTCGGATGAGGGATGGGGCCTCAGTCACCGATCATGTACTGTACATGATCGAAATGATTGAGCGCCTAAGTAAATTTGGCTTTCTCTTGTACGAGTAGCTCGGTAAGGATGCAATCCTTAATTCTTTGCCCAAGTCCTTCCTCCCCTTCCTTACTCATTTTCGGATGACAAAGTCTGCAGTGAACTACCACGGCTTGTTGGGGTTGCTGCAGAACTTTGGGAAGGACCACCAGCTCCATAAGGAGTCGGTGAATGTTGTGGGAGGATCTTTTTTTGGTCGTCGACCCTTTGAGAAAGGGAAGAAGAACAAGAAGAAGAAGAACAAGAAGGTGCAGCCGCATGCTGGGACGTCTACACAGGGTCAGACCAAGAAGCGCAAGCCCGACCAGAGCCAGGCAGAGTGCTTCTTTTGCAAGAAGTAGGGGCACTGGAAGAGGAACTGTCCTCTATACATTGCCTCCCTGGACCCGAACAGGCAGAAGAAAAAGCAAGGTAATTATATGATAACACCTTGCAACTTTTTTATTTGTGATACTACTGCTTGGGTATTGGATATCGGAAGCCCTTATCATATCTGTAATTCGATGGAGGGTCTGCAGGTCAGTAGGAGATTTGAAGAAGGCGAGAGGTTCCTGAACATTGGAGATGGAAGCAAAGTTCCAGTTCTAGCTTTAGGAATCATGAACCTTGTAATCAACTCTCGTAATGTAATTCTGAGTGAATATCACTATTATCTAAGTTTTTTATTAAATATTATTTTTATAGGCCTTTTGGCCATGTACAGTTATGAATTTTTAATAAAAAAAATATTTGCAATATCATTTTAAATTGTGTTACAATATTTGTTGGACTACTAAATAATGAAATTTACTTACTATCACAGCCTGTTAATATGGTTCAAACCTTTGGTAAATGCCCTAGAATGGATAATATATCAGAAGCTATCTTTGGCACTGTAGGCTAGGTCATATCAATAAGAACAGGATAAACAGGTTGGCTCAAGAAAGAATTCTTGAAGTTGGTGATTGTGAATCACTTCCAATCTGTGAGTCCTGTCTTCTTGAAAAGATGACCAAGTCACCTTTTACTGGAAAAGGTGAGCGAGCCAGTGAACTTTTGGGTCTGGTACATTCTGATGCATGTGGACCCATGAGCTCAAGTGCAAGAGGTGGATATTTCTACTTCAGAACCTTCACAGACGACCTATCGAGATATGGGTATGTCTACCTAATTAAGCATAAGTCGGAGTCATTTGAAATGTTCAAACTATTTCAAAATGAGGTAGAAAAACAAACTGAAAAGTGTATTAAAACTCTTCGATCTGATCAAGGAGGTGAATACCTTTCCAATGAGTTTCTGACATATCTTGGAGAGAATGGGATTCTCTCTCAGTGGACTCCTCTTGGAATACCACAGCATAATGGTGTGTCAGAAAGGAGGAATCGGACTTTGTTGGACATTATTCGATCCATGATGGGGTTTGCTGGTCTGCCGATCTTCCTCTGGGGATATACGCTCGAATCGACTTGTTACCTTCTAAATAGGGTTCTGAGTAAGTCTGTAACCAAAATGCCTTATGAGATATGGATAGGACGTAAGCCAGTACTCTCGCACCTTAGGGTTTGGGGGTGTCCGGCTTATGTTAAACATTTAATTACGGACAAGATTGGACCTAGGTCTGATAAGTGTTATTTCATAGGGTACCCAAAAGAGACCAAAGGGTATTATTTCTACCAAGCTGATAAGCAAAAGGTGTTTGTCAGTCTTAAGGCAATCTTTTTTGAAAAGGAGTTCCTTGGTGAAGGGACTGTTGCCTCTAAGGTCGAACTTGAGAAAGTTCGAAAGATGAAAAAATCGACACAAGTTGCTGAACCTGAATAGGATTTGGTTAGATCAGATCCGGAGCCCATTGTTCCTGCACCCTTAAGGCGGTCTGATAGAGTACCACATCAACCGGATAGATACTATAGTTTCTTGGTTCAGGACGGCGATCCTGTCGAACTTGATGAAAATGATGAGGATCCGATCACCTACATGGATGCAATGCAGAGACCAGACTCTGAGAAATGGCTAGAGGCCATGAAATCCGAAATGGAGTCCATGAAGGTCAACGATGTGTGGACATTGGTTGACCCACCCGAAGGAGTAAAACCCATAGGGTGTAAGTGGGTCTTCAAGAGGAAGAGGGGCACAGACAGAAAGGTGGAGACCTATAAAGTCCGTCTGGTTGCGAAGGGATATCATCAACGTTATGGTATAGACTATAACGAGACATTTTCTCCTGTGGCAATGCTCAAATCCATTCGAATTATGCTTGCGATAGCTACCCATCTGGACTATGAAATCTGACAAATGGATGTGAAGACACCTTTTCTAAACGGAGAGCTGGACGAAGAGGTGTATATGATACAACCTGAAGGGTTCATATCCACAGATGAGTTTAAGGTGTGCAGGCTACAGAGGTCCATTTATGGACTTAAGTAGGCATCCCAGAGTTGGAACATACATTTTGATAGGACGATCAAGACGTATGGCTTTGTTAAGAATGGAGAAGAACCCTGCATTTATAAGTGGGCTAATGGTCCAGTAGTGGTATTTCTTGTATTGTATGTGGATGACATTCTCTTAATTAGGAATGATGTCCCTGCATTACAGGGAATAAAGATTTGACTGTCATCACAATTCTCCATGAAGGATCTGAGAGAAGCTTCCTATATCCTAGGGATGAGGATCTATAGGGATAAATCTAAAAGGTTGCTTGGCTTATCCCAGTCCACGTACATTGATACTATGCTGAAGAGGTTCAGCATGGAGAATTTCAAGAAAGACTATCTACCGATAGGCCATGAAATTTCTCTCTCGAAGAGGGATTGTCCGACAACACCTCAAGAGAGAGAGCGTATGGGTAGAATTTCATATGCTTCGACAGTGGGATCTATCATGTATGCCATGACATGTACACAACCAGATGTGGCATACTCACTAGGGGTAGTGAGTAGATACCAATCTGATCCAGGGGAGAATCACTGGAAGGTTGTTAAAACCATCCTGAAGTATTTAAGAAATACTAAGGACCAGTGGCTTGTTTATGGTGAATCGGACTTGAGACTTATGGGGTTTACAGACTCCAATTTTCAGTCTGATCATGATAATAGTAAGAGTATGTCGGGATTTATTTTACCCTTAATGGTGGGGCTGT
>NC_026008.2:8174031-8196778 GCF_000442705.2 Elaeis guineensis | reverse complement strand
TCTACTACTTTATTGGATATGGCTCCAAGATGAAACTTCCCAAAGAAGGAAATCAATCCGTGAGCCTGAGGAGATTGTCCGAAAGAAAAGGCATGCTCAGTCTTCCAGTGTTCCCAATCCAGTTTCAGTACCTGCTCAAGGTCTCTCTCAATCCTCCATAAGCCCCAGTGTAAATCCTCTTTCTGATAGAAAAGTAGAAAACCGGGAAAAATATAGATTTTCAGTTCTTTGAGAAAGAAGGCTTTACTTTTGCTACCAAGATCAAAAATCAAGGATGGGAACTTTATTGCTCTCTTAAGGAAGTCACCTATGTTGATCTAGTTAGAGAGTTCTACTAGAATCTAAATTATGGAAACGGGTCAGTGACTTCAACAGTCAAGGGGATTGACATATGCTTGGATTCTAAGATATTGGGAGAAATACTTCAGTTGCCTAGTGAAGGATACTCATATATGGAACTCCCAATTAAAGAAGAAGGGATCAGAATTATCTTAGGAGAAGCTTTTTCAGGAAATTTAAACAAATTGGAAGCAAAGCTATTATCCATTGAGATGAGGGTCCTGCATCAGATTGTAACAAAACTCTTCTTTCCTAGGAGTGGTAGACATGACTTACTTTCCGACAGAGATGTATGTGTCATGTTTCATGTCATCACTCAGACCCCCCTAAACCTCCCTGCACTTATGATAGAGGCCATGAGAGAAACTTTGAACAGATCCAAGGCACACTTGCCTTATGGTATGGCCCTTACTAGAGTATTTAGGAGGTTTGGAGTTAGTTGTGAAGGAGAGACACCTACCAAGCTCTCACATGTGGACACTTTCAACCAACACAGCCTGCACCGAATGGGAATTACAAAGACTGTTGGTGGTTGGATCAAGGGCTCTGAAGAAAGAACTGAGGATAGAGCTGAAACAAGAGCTGAAGACAGAACTGAAGGCAGAGTAGAAGAAGAAGGTCCATCTTCTCCTGTACATGACTTCAGGGTAGCTTCACCAGATACCCAGTTCATTCCTGATACTGAGGCTGGCCCTTCTGAGTTTACTAGGATGCCCACACCAGTGTATCAGCCAGAGAGCAGAGCACCTCATTCAGAGTTCAGACTGGCTGACGATCAGATCGAGCATATATCTCAGCGTGTGGCTTCTTTGCTGTCTAGCCAGTGGGGTAGTACTTCTTTTGCACCTGGAGCTACCTCTTCTGATCAGACCATTACTCCCCACATCTCCACTATATTTCAGATGATTTCAGATCAGTCCGTCAGGATACAGCAGCTTGAGGACACAGTCTGGAGACTTACTGGCAGAGTTCTTGACTTGCAGGGGCAAGTCCTTGCATTGGCCCATCCCCAGCCACAGGAGTCTACTATTGAGGTCACAGACCTCACTGCAGAGGCTGGTAGGCTCAGAGGAGCACTAGAAGGTGGATATGAATTACTGAGGAAAGAGATCCAAGGATCGAGTGAGCATGCTACACCCAGTTCACTGCTCTACTTCAATCTGTTTCCAGAGCACTGAACGTACTTGATTCTATCAGACTCATGGTATCAGCCCTAGCATCTCAGCATTCTCAGCCATCCAGTTCATCTCGCCCTCCTACTCGTGGCAGAGGCAGACGGGGTAGAGGACGCACTTCTGATCCATCATCTCCTCACCCTATATCTGATGACTCCAATCATTGACTTATCTTGATCTTTACTAGGTCCTAGGAGTTAGTATCTTATTCTAGGATCTATACCTTGGGGCCATGTATTGACAATTAGCTGGTTGAATTTTATTTTTAAGAACTATGTATTGAAACAATTATGATATCAATGGAATCATCTTTTACCTATATTTCTACCTCTTTGTAATGATCATATATTTTCTTCTTGTTGAAATATTATCTTCTCTTTGTTGTTGTTTGCTGTTGATAATTGCTATATTAAGGGGGAGCAAACATCTGTGAAAAACTCTATAGAGGAAGAAAATAAAGAAATTAACTATGTTTGATGATGTCAAAAAGGAAAAGTTAATTATGTTTGATGATGTCAAAAAGGGGGAGAAATTAAACAAAAACAAAAATTGAAATTAGACAAAAAGCAAAACCCTAAATTATGAGAAAAAGGGGGAGAAATTAAACAAAAACAAAGATTGGAAGATTAAAACAAATATTGGAGAGATTAAAACAAATATTAGAGAAATTAAAACAAATATTGGAGAAATTAAAACAAATATTGGAGAAATTAAACAAATATTGGAGAAATTAAACAAATATTGGAGAAATTAAACAAAAACAAGGATTGAAAGATTAAACAAAACTTTGAGAAATTTGGTATCGAAATTTGGTATCAGACAGAACTTAAACAAAAAGTTATCCATCAAAAGCAAAATCATAAGTACAATGCAAATAAGTATTTTTTTTATGCTCTGATATATTTCAAAATTCAAACTTGCTCTGATACATCTTTTGAAATTTTATTCACCTTGATACATCTTAAGAAATTTGTTTTACTCTGATACACCCTACAATTTCTTTTAACTTGCTCTGATACATGATAAAATTTAATCCGATACAGTGTGAAGGTTTCTCTGATAAATTATAATATTTGATCTGATACAGTGAGAAAGTTTCTCTGATATATATTTTTTTGCTCTGATACAGTGTGAAATTTTCTCTGACATTTGCTCTAATACAGTGTGAAATTTTCTCTGATATATTATAAAATTTTCTTGCTCTGATACATTGTAAAATCTTTTCTGATATCATTGTAAAAATTATTTTTCTTGCTCTGATACATTGCAAAATTTATTTCTCTTCTCTTGCTCTGATATATCTTGAACTCAAAATGATCTAATACCCTTTTCAAATCTTTGAGAAAATGGACAAACTATTTTTGCATTTATATTACATGCCAAAAGAATCATACTCTTTTCAAGCATATACACCTATAATGGATTCTTTTGAAATTAATGCATTAACATAAATATTTTTGTTCAAATATTTTGTCATCATCAAAAAGGGGGAGATTGTTGCTCCTAGATTGATTTTGATGATTACAAAGCAGATTGAAGGGATACAAATATTTTTAAAATGAAAAAGTCCTTATGCTCTTCAAGGGCAAAATTGTAATTTCACTAAAATCCTGATTTGATAGTACCATTTGGTAGAATAAATGATTTGAAATCTATTGGTGAAAATTTTATTGTGTTTGGACTTATATTTTTGAAGTTATGAAGGTTTGAAGTGCATGAGTCGACTCATGAGTCAACTCATGGCACTGTGAGCTGATTGGCACGCAAAAATTCTCCTTGGCACGCTAGTTTTCTGGCTTGGCACGACCTGTGAGTCGACTCATGAGTCGACCCACAAGGCATGAGTCGACTCATGAGTCGACCCCTGCTAATTTGAGCCAAGAATTTTCAGAAAAGCATTCTCTGGTTTTTGCAACAGAGGTCGACTCATTAGTCGACCCCTGAGGCATGAGTCGACTCATGAGTCGACCCCTGCGACGGGAAATGTCAGCAATGGCTATTTTTTTTTGCCCATTTTAATTGCCATTTATGCTTCCTAAAAATCCTCTAACGGCTCTTTATCTACCTAAATTATTTTCTCTTGCTTTTAATGCTACAAAATGCTTTAAATGGTGAAAGAAAATGCAGATTAAATAGTGGATCAAATGTGAAATCAAAAAGAAGAGAAGGAGAGAAGAATAGAAGAAAGGATCCGAAATTTGCAAGAAAAAGCCTGAGATCAACGAAAAATCCAAAAAGAAAAAGAGAGAGGATCCATAATATACCAGAGAGATTGTGAAAGAGAAAAGCAAGATCTTTCAAGGAGAGAATTCTTCATGCCTATTGTTTCAACCTTGATCTAGAGATCGTTCAAAGCTTTCAAGAGATCTTCAATCAATAATCAACCTCTTCTCAAGCATTCAAGCGTTCATCCACTTTGAGAAAATTCGAAAAAGGGGTTCTTCATTTGAGTAAAGCTTTTATTGTTATATTCGCTCATTTAAGGAGCTGTTATTGTATTAATTTGTGCTCTAAATTTTCTAACTCTTTGTGAGTTTTTGTTCTTGTTTTTGGAGGATTTCCAAAACAAGGAAAGGTTGATCCGAACCTGAAATCGGAGTATTTTGGGTTTACTTGTACCTGGGAAACAAGTGTTCTAGCTTGGGATAGCTAGTGTCGGAGTTTCCGACGTTTTGTATTCGGGTTGAATACAAGGGATAGTGGATTGAAATTCCCAAGTGGGATCTTGGGGAGTGGATGTAGGTGCAAGGTTAGCACCGAACCACTATAAATCCTTGTGTTTGTGGTGTGCTTTATCTCTTCACTTTATTTCTTTATTATATTCTTGCATTCCTGCTTTAGGTAATTAATATTGAATTAAAGTCTTTGTTTTGATCTTCATAAGTAATCTGTTGGGCTTAAAATTTTTTAGAAACCCAATTCACCCCCCCCTCTTGGGTTGCATAGCTGGGCAACATTTATCCTTTAAGGCTTTGTAATGTATACTTCACCAATGAAATGAAAAGAAAATTTTCCATTATCTTGTCCATTCCTGTATTGAGTTGTTGTTTACCGAACTTCTTTTGTCTATTTCTCCTCGGCCCGTGTTGAGTTCCCTCTTAGCGACTGAGGGTTTTTGATAGGAATATCCTTTCTCGTTGAGACAAGATCCCTCATGTCTTTGATGCAGTTTGTTTTTCACTTATCGTTGGTGTAGTTCGTCGCCTTCCCTTCTCATCTCCCTTTTTCCTTCTATTTGGGTGAGGGTTTTCCCTCTGCACTTAGCGGGGTTGTGGGGATGTGGAGGAGCCGCTGAGGAGGCAGTTCTCCTCATCCGATCCTGATCGATCAGGTCTTTGTTTGTGTTAAAGTGAGGTTCACCTCCTGTCCCCGACGTAGCCAATTTCAGCTCATGCTAGGATGAGGTCTTCCTCCTATTTCTAACAAGGCCATGGGGGCACATAAGGACCGTTGCAAGGGCCTCTCCCTCCATCCGATCTTTAAATAATTGAGCCTTCGACTTTGCTCATGTTAGGATGAGGTTCTCCTCCTATTCCTAACATGACGGTGGGGGCACATAAGGGCCACTGCAAGGGCCTCTCCCCCCATCCGATCTTTAAGTAATCGGGCCTTTGACTTTGCTCGTGTTAGGATGAGGTTTTCCTCCTGTTCCTAACAAGGCTGTGGGGGCACATAAGGATCGTTGCAAGGGCCTCTCCCCCCATCCGGACTTTAAGTAACCGGGCCTTCGACTTTGCTCGTGTTAGGATGAGGTTTTCCTCCTATTCCTAATAAGGCTGTGGGGGCACACAAGGGCCATTGCAAAGGCCTCTCCCCCCATCCGGTCTTTAAGTAACCGGGCCTTTGACTTTGTTCATGTTAGGACGAGGTTTTCTTCTTGTTCCTAACACGTTTAATTTTGATTGTATGAGGGAGTTACTTTCTGTCGTTATAAGCTCATGCTAAAAGAAAAAATATGTAAATATGAAACTTTTATTTAAGGCAAAGCTATTAGTAATACATTCACAGATTTTTCAAATTCCATGATCGTGGAAGCTCTGCTCCTCTGAGCTCTTTTAGATAGTATGTTCTGAGCTGGACTATCTCCTTGACTTCATACGGGCCTTCCCAGTTCGCGGTAAGTTTTCCTTGATTCTGAGGTTGTGAGACAGCGGCTCACCGAAGTACTAGGTCCCCCGCTCTGAAGGCTTTGCTTTTGACCCAGGAATTATAGTAGCGGGCTACTTTCTGCTTGTAAGCCGCCATCCGAAATCGAGCTGTCTCTTGCTTTTCTTCTAACAAGTCGAGGTTGGCCTTGAGATCCTGTGGGTTGCGCTACTCGTCGAATGCCATGACTCATGCCGACGAAAGCTTGAGTTCAATTGGGATCACGACTTCTGTCTCGAAGGCTAAGGCAAAGGGGGTCTCCCCTGTGGGCAATCTCTGAGTAGTTCGGTATGCCCATAACACATGATAAAGCTCATCTGCCCAAGTTCCCTTTGCTTTTTCAAGTCTCGTCTTGATGCCTTGCAACAGAGTCCTGTTAGTCACCTCGGCCTCGCCATTTGCCTGGAATGGGCTACCGAAGTGAAGTTATGGGAGATATTTAGGTCCTCATAAAATTCAGCAAATCTTGCTCCAGCAAATTGCCGCCCATTATCAGTAATGAGGGTTTTGGGTAAGCCGAACCTACAAATAATTGACTTTCAGACGAAGTCCTGTACTTTAGCTTCTGTGATTTTTGCCAAGGGTTCAGCTTCGACCCACTTGGTGAAATAGTCTATTGCTACCAGGAGGAACTTTCGCTGCCCAGATGCCATGAAAAAAGGTCCGAGGATATCCATCCCCCATTGCATAAACGGCCATGGGGCACTCAATGGTGTAAGTTCGAAGGCAAGTTGCCTTTGTATATTTGCATATCTCTGACACCGATCACATCTTCTGACATATTCGACGAAGTCATGGTACATGATAGGCCAGTAATAGCCTTGTTGGAGCAGCTTGTGGGATAAAGATCTGGCCCCCAGGTGACTTCCATAGACTCCCTCATGTACCTCCCTCAAGGTGAAGTTGGCTTCAAAAGGTCGGAGACATTTCAGGAGGGGCAAAGAATACGACCTCTTGTATAGCTTGCCTTCGTAAAGGATATATCGGGAGGCCTGGTTCCTAAGCTTTCGAGCTTCTTTTGCATCAGGAGGAAGAACCCTGTCCTTGAGGTATGCAACCAGTGGATCAATCCAACTGGGTTCATGGATGATCTCCATCACAAGCTGTGATTCTTCCGTACTTGGGCACTTCAGAACTTCGAAGAAGACTTCCTTAGGCAGTTCAGCCGGAGCCAATGTAGCCAACTTGGAGAGAAGGTCGGCCCTGGTATTTTCTGCTCTTGGGATCTGCCTGATGTCGAAGCTGTCGAAGGTAGGGATGATCTTCTTTACCTTTTCGAGATACTTGGCCATACTGTCCTCTCGAGCTTCATAATTTTCGCTGACCTGTCCCACTACTAATTGAGAGTCACTGTAGGCTTGAAGCCGATCTACTTCTAATTCTTTGGTGACCTTTAGTCCTGCAATCAGAGCTTCATATTCTACTCCATTATTTATCGCAGGAAACTCGAAGCACAGTGCATACTCCACGATAATTCCATCTGGATTGACCAAGATCAAGCCTGCGCCTGCGCCTGACATGTTGGAGGAACCGTCCACGTAGAGGGCTCAAAAACCATTAGGGAGATCTTCTCTTTCTTCAGGGGAGTTTGGCTGGAGCCCTAGGTTGTCGGCTTTATCTCGTCCAAGTTTGGCCTCTTCCGGGATAGTGCATTCCACCACGAAGTCTGCTAATATCTAGGCTTTTATCGTTGGTCGAGGTCGATAGTCGATGTCGAACTCCATGAGCTCGACTACCCATTTCGCTATTCTCCCAGAGGCATCCGCTCGATGCAGAACCACCTTGATCGGCTAGTCGGTGAGCAGTGTTATGGTGTGTCCTTGAAAGTAAGGTCGGAGCCTTCGAGCTGCAATCAACAAGGTCTAAGTTAGTTTCTCTAACTTAGTATACCTAATTTCGGCATCTCTCAATATTCGGCTTATGTAGTAGATCGGCCGTAGAATTTTTGCTTCTTCTTTAATCAGAACTGCTGCGAGAGCCACAGGGAAAATCGCCAGGTACAAGAACAGCTCCTCTCCAGGTTCGGACTTTGCCAATAGTGGAGATGAGCTGAGGTAGTCCTTCAGTTCTTCGAACACTTGCTGACATCTAGTGGTCCAACAGAAGTTCTTCGACTGCTTGAGAGTCTGAAAGAATGACAGGCACCACTCGGTCGATCTTGAGATGAAGCGATTTAGAGCTGCTACTCTCCCAGTAAGGCACTGAACCTCCTTTATTGACTTTGGGATGGTCATTTTCTAGATGGTGCGAATCTTTTTTGGATTTGCTTTGATCCCGCACCCTGATACCATAAAGCCCAGGAATTTTTCTGAGGTTACTCCAAAAGGGCACTTGGCTGGGTTCAGCTTCATCTTATATTTTCGGAGGGCGCTGAAGGTCTCCAAAAGGTCGGCTATGTGGTTCATCAAGGATTTTTTTTTTATGAGTATATCGTTCACATAGACCTCCATGTTGTGACCGATCTGCCCTTTGAAGATCTTGTTTACCAGCCGCTGATAGGTTGCCCCTGCATTTTTTAGGCCAAAAGGCATGACCGTGTAACAATAAAGGCCACGGTTAGTAATAAAAGCAGTTTTTTTTTCGTCCTCTGGTGCCATCCTGATTTGATTGTAGCCGAAGAATGCATCCATGAAAGTGAGAAGCTCGTGGCCCGAGGTTGCATCCACTAATTGGTCGATTCTGGGTAGAGGATAACTGTCCTTCGGACAGGCTTTATTCAGCTTTTTGAAGTCTATACACATCCTCCATTTACCGTTCACCTTCTTAACCAGGACCACATTGGAAACCCAGCTCGAATAGTTGACCTCTCTGATGAATCTGGCTTTCAGGAGTTTATCAACTTCCTCGGCTATTGCCATTTGTCTTTTCGGTGTATGACTTCAAACTTTTTTCTTTGTCGGTCGGTGCTTGGGATCAATAGACAGATGGTGTTCCATAACTTCAGCATCGATCCCTGGCATGTCCGCCGGAGCCCAAGTGAAAATATCCGCATTATTTTGTAAAAAATTAATAAGCTGTGTCCGCATCTCTTTCCCCAAGTTGGAGCCGATCTTCACCACATACTCTTCATTCCCATCATTCAAAGAAATTGAGACAAGATCTTCTATTGGCTCACCCCATTCTTCAGTCAGGTCATCGCGGGTGTCCAACCCATCAATCGGACAGGGGTCAGGCTGACCATTTCTTTGTAGGACTATGTTATAGCAATGTCTTGCCAGGGCTTGATCTCCTCTGACTTCTCCGACCCCGTGGCTAGTAAAATATTTCAATTTCAAATGGTAGGTCGATACTACAGCTCGAAGGGCGTTGAGGCCAGGTCGGCCAAGTATTGCGTTGTAGGCAGACGGCGCCCTCACTACTAGGAAATCCACTAGCGCTCTAGATTATTTCGAATACCGACCCGTAACTACAGCCAAAGTTATTACCCCCTCCACTGGCACAGCATCGCCAGTAAACCCTACCAATGGGGAGTTAATCGGCCCTAGCCGACCATCAGGGATGGATATTTTTGAGAATGCATCGTAAAATAAAATATCGACTGAGCTTTCACTATCAACAAGAATGCGGCGTACATCATAATCAACAATATTTAAAGAAACTACAATCGCATCATTATGGGGAAATTGGATCTCCCGAGCGTCTTCTTCAGTAAAGGTTATAGATCCTTCAGTTCTTTGCTGCTTAGGCGATCCAGCCGATCCACTGGCCGCTCCCCTCCGGGGCCCTCCAGAAATGGTGTTAATGATCCCGATTGGAGGCTGATCTCCAGGCTGTTCTTCTCTCCTTGGTGGCTCCAATTGTGGCAAGGCCCTCGACCGATCCTCCCTACCTTCAGGCCGACGTCAGATGAATCTGTCGAGCTGACCCCGCCTGATGAGCTCCTCGATTTTGTCTTGGAGCTGGATACATTCCTCCGTGTCGTGGCTGTAGTCATGATGATAGAGGCAGAATTTGTTTGGGTTGCGCTTTTCGAGGTGCGAGCGCATCTTTTCTGACCTTGGCAGCTGCTCTCTGACCTCCATCAGCACCTGAGCTTTTAGAACATTGAGAGGGGCGTAGCTGTGAAAATTTTTTGGGGGAGAGCCCCGTCGAACTCTGCGGTCCAGGCTCCTCTGCATATAAGCTCAGGGAGGAGTCTGGACATGCCTGTGTCCGAGAGGAGTTTGAGAACATGGCCGAGCTTCACTTGGCCCTTTTTCAACTGTGAGCTTGCTGGAGCCACCCGCCTGTCGCTCCTTCACGGCCTCCTCATCCTTCAACTTGAAGGCTTCCTCTGCTCGGGCATATCCTTCGGCCCAAGCCAGCAAATCAGCAAAGTTTTGGGGTACTTCTTTTTCAAGGAGAACAGAAGATCATTCTTTTGAAGATCGCTCTTTAGGACGGCCATTGCAACCGATTGGTCCAAGTTTCAGACCTCCAATGCGGCGGTGTTAAATCGATTGACATAGGTTCGGATGGATTCTCCCTCCTTCTACTTGATGTTGATAAGGGACTCCGAATCTCTTCGGGGATGCTGGCTGCTAACAAAATGAGCCACAAACTGGTGGCTCATTTGGTCAAAAGAAAAGATAGTACCCGACTTCAGCGTCGAGTACCAGTTCCTTACTGCTCCCTTCAGAGTGGATGGGAAAGCTCGGCACAGGATGGCATCTGGCGTGCCATGGAGCAGCATCATTATCCGGAAGGCCTCCAGGTGGTCAATCAGATCTGAGGTCCCATCGTAGCTTTCGAATTGGGAGAGCTTGAACTCCAACGATGCTCTTTCCAATTGCACTGACGCCTGTGGCTGTTGCTGCTGCTGCTGCGTGGCCTGCACTGCTTCGGTGAGGCCTCTGACCTGCTGAACCAGCAGGTCAAACTGCTTCATGCCGACTGCCATTGTCGGAGGAGGAGGAGGAGCTTGGAAAACTGGAGAAGAGATCGGATCTTGCGGAGCTCGCTGAAATCTGGCTGCGGAGGCTGTGGATCGCCTGGTGGATGCTTTTCGGAGAGGCATCAGGTGGAGATCTAGTTGGAGAAGGAGAAGAGGATGTCAGAGAAGATGATCAGAGATAGTCCCATTGAGCACTCCTTTAAGAATAAGGGTACTGTGAAGATACAGGCCCGTTCCTCTAGTGTCAATTCTGTTGGTGCAGAATTCTGCCGAAGCCGGAGAAGCTGGAGCTGAGATGACCGCGGCCGCCATCGGGACCTGCAAGGAAAGTCTAAATCAGAGTTGAGGGTGCTCCGACAAGACCCTTCGACGCTCAAGTCAGTACTTTGCTTCAACAGAAATGGAGTGCTTGAGCAAAAATTTTAGTAGAGTTTTGAGATAGAGTTTAAAGCTTAGAGAAGAACGTATCTGGGGGTCCTTTTTTATAGATGGAGAGCGTAACTAATTGACAGCGACGTCTGTAACTGCCTGGTAGTGGGCCGTTTAGAGCCACGCGGAGTTTGTTACGGAGAGTAGTGGCGTCAGGGGCCGTTAAGGGCCACGTAGAGTTTGTTACGGAGAGTGGAGTGGTGTCTATTATCACGACTGACTAGAGAGTGGTGGAGCCATGTGAAATCTGTTGCAGAGAGTGGAGTAGGGTAGTGGCCATTGTCATGACTTGCTAGAGATTTCGGATCTATCGGCTGGAGCTCGGTTGAGATGTCTGATGGAGCAGAATGGCTCTTTATCTCATTGATCTAGGAGAAGCTCGGATATTTTTGAGGTTGCTGACGAGTCTACTATTGTCGGATGCCTCGGGTGCTGATGCTACAGGTGAGAGTCATCTGCTGTAGAAGCTCGGATGGAGACTTTCTATTGGTGAAGTCCGATAGGAGTCCGATTGCTAGAGAAGTCCGTCTGGGATTTGCCTGATGTGGAAGCTCATCTGAAGATTATCCGCTGGAGAAGTCCGGTTTCATGAAGGATCTGACGGAGGGTCGACCAGTGGTGGACTTCGGATGGCGTTGGGGAGGTTCGTCCGCTGGAGGAGTCTGGGGATCCTGTAGAAGTCGGGATGGCATTGTGGAAGTCCGACTGACGCTATTGAAGGCTGATGGCTGGGGAGGTTCGACAGACACCGAAGGCGATTGGTCGTTGTAGAAATCCAACTGCTAGAGCCCGTCTGTTGTAGAAGCTCATCCGGAATCCATCCGCTGTGAAAGTTCGGACGGAGTTCGGTTCTTGCAGGAGGCTGAAAGGAGGCTGCTTGTTGTAGAAGCTCGGTTGAAGATCAGTTATCATGGAAGCTCGGAGTAATGACCTGACTGATGGAGTCTGCCCCATTGTAGAAGCTCGTCTGGGATCCGTCCATTGTAGAAGCTCGATTGGGATCCGGCTATGAAGAAGCTCGGCTAAAGTCCGCCTGTAATAGAAGTTCGGAAGAAATTCATTTACAATAGAGGCTCGAATGGAATTCGCTTATAGTAGAGATCCAGAGTAGACCGTTTGCAGTAGAAGTTCAGAGTAGACCACTTACAGTAGAAATTTGGAGTAGAGATCCGACTGGTGGAGCCCTTTCATTGTCGAAATTCGTCTGGGATCCCTCCACTGTGGGAGTTCGGCTGGAATCCGATTCTTGTAGGAGCTCGAATAGAATCCAGAAGGTGGTCGACCATCGTAGAAACTTGGATGGAGTCTGGTTACTGTAAAAATTCTGTTGTCGGAGAAGCTCGGACACTGACAAAGTTTGGACGAAGTTCAAAGTAGAGTCATCCGTGGCCAGAAGAAGTCTGGAAGAGATTCGAAGAATAGTCGATCACCATAGAAATTGGCTGATAGCAGAGTTCAGAGGGCGTTTGGAGCAGTCCGGTAGATGAATGGAGAAGCTCATTGTCGGAGAAGTCTAGATGGTTGAGGGAGTTTAGAAAAACGTCACACAAGGTTGGAAGCCAAAAAAATCCTGGAAGGGTCGGTCTTTTACAAACTTCAACTGGGGTTATTTTATACCCAACAGTTATGGTTTTCCTTTGTGCATATATAGCCACTTCCCTATCGCTCCAATCATTGTTGGACAATGATAAGTTGGTGGTATCCAACTTCGGTTGCTGGTACCGAAAGTTGAAGATAGTCCTAGAGCATGAACGGATTCTATATGTGATAATGGATCCTGCACCTGAGAAGCCAGTTGTCAATACACGTGGAGCAGTCAGAGATACTTACCAAAAGTGACTCAATGACCGGACCACGGTGTGCTGTATCATGCTGGCTGCCATGAGCGACGAGTTTAGTCACAGTTCGAGATGGCTCAGCCAAAGGACATGCTTCAAGTGTTGGAGGATGCCTTTGTCACACCCGATGACGTGGAGAGGCACAAGACTAGTTGTGCCATCTTCAACGCCAAAATACGGGATGGTGCCTCTGTCACTGATCATGTATTGTACATGATCGAGCTGATGGAATGATTGAGTAAGCTCGGCTTTCTCTTGCATGAGCAGCTTGGGAAAGATGCAATACTGAACTCGCTGCCCAAGTCTTATCTCCCATTCCTCACTCATTATAGAATGACAAAGCCTGAAGTAAACTACCACGGGTTACTAGGATTGCTTCAGAACTTTGAGAAGGATCACCAACTTCATAAGAAGTCGGTGAACTTAGTGGGAGGTTCGTCTTCTGATTCTCGACCCTTTGAGAAAAGGAAGAAGAACAAGAAGAAGAAAGTGAAGAAGATGCAAGTTCAGACTGGGACATCAGTGCAGGGCCAGACCAAAAAGATCAAGCCCGATAAGAGTCTATTCAACTGGCAAGCACCCTAGATTAGATAGTGTGTCAGATATCTACTTACGGCACTGTAGGCTAGGTCATATAAACAAGAACAGAATAAACAAGTTGACTCAAGAGGAAATCCTTGAAGTTAGTGATTGTGAATCACTTCCAACCTGTGAGTCCTGTCTTCTTGGTAAAATGACCAAGTCACCTTTTACTGAAAAAGGTGAGAGAGCTACTGAGCTCTTGAGCCTAGTACATACTGATGTATGCGGGCCCATGAGCACAAGTGCTAGAGGTGGATATTTCTACTTCATAAATTTCATGGATGACCTATCCAGATATGGATATGTCTATCTGATGAAACATAAGTCGGATTCATTTGAAATGTTCAAACGATTCTAAAGTGAAGTAGAAAAACAAACTGGGAAGAGTATTAAAACTCTTCGATCTGACCGAGGAGGAGAATACTTTTCTAGTGAATTTTTCACATGTCTAGGAGAGAATGGGATTCTCTCCCAATGGACTCCTCTAGAAATACCACAGCATAATGGTGTGTCTGAAAGGAGAAATTGGACTCTGTTAGACATGGTCTGATCCATGATGGGTTTTGCTAGCTTGCCGATATCCTTCTGGGGATATGCACTCGAATCGGCCTGTTATCTGTTAAAATAGGGTTTCAAGTAAGTCTGTAATTAAGACTCCATATGAGATATGGACAGGGCGTAAACCAGCACTTTCACACTTTAGGGTCTGGGGGTGCTCGGCCTATATCAAACGATTAGTCACAGACAAACTTGGACCTAGGTCTGACAAATGCACATTCATTGGGTACCCCAAAGAGATGAAAGGATATTTTTTTCTACCATGCTGATGAACAAAAGGTGCTCGTAGCCTTAAGGCAATCTTTTTAGAAAAAGAGTTCCTTGATGAAGGAACCATTGCCTCTAAGGTTGAACTTGATGAAGTTCAATAGGTAGAAGGACCGACACCAATGGCTGAACCTGAGTCAAATTTGATTGGATCAGATCTGGAGCCCAATGTACCTGCACCATTAAGGCGATCCGGTAGAGTACCACGTCAGCCGGACAGATACTACAGTTTCTTGGTCTGGGATGGTGATCCCATCGAACTCGATGAGAATGATGAGGATCCGATCACCTATACGGATGCAATGCAGAGAACTGATTTTAAGAAATGGCTTGAAGCCATGAAATCCGAAATAGAGTCCATGAAGGTCAATGATGTATGGACATTGGTTGACCCACCTGAAGGGGTTAAACCCATTGGATATAAATGGGTTTTCAAAAGGAAGAGAGGCGCAGACGGAAAGGTGGAGACTTATAAAGCCTGTCTGGTTGCCAAGGGATATCATCAACGTTATGATATTGACTATGACGAGACATTTTCTCCTGTGGCAATGCTCAAATCCATTCGGATAATGCTTGCAATAGCTGTCCATCTGGATTATGAGATCTGACAGATGGATGTAAAGACAGCTTTCTTGAATGGAGAGCTGACCGAAGTGGTGTATATGATACAACCTAAGGGGTTTACATCCACAGATGAGTCTAAGGTGTGCAAGCTTCAGAGATCCATTTATGGATTGAAGCAAGCTTCTCAGAGTTGGAACATGTGTTTTGATAAGGTGATCAAAATGTATGGTTTCATTAAGAATGGAGAAGAGCCCTGCATCTAAAAATGGGCAAATGGTCCAGTTATGGTATTCCTTGTCTTGTACGTGGATGACATTCTCTTAATCGGGAATGACATCCCCACACTACAGGGAATAAAAGTTTGGTTGTCATCATAATTCTCCATGAAGAACTTGGGTGAAGCATCCTATATCCTAGGGATGAAGATCTATAGGGATAGATATAAAAAGATGCTTGGGTTATCCCAGTCCACGTACATAGACACTGTGCTGAAGAGGTTCAGCATGGAGAATTCCAAGAAGGGCTATCTACCGATAGGCCATGGAATTTCTCTCTCTAAGAAGGATTGTCCGACAAGTCCTGAATAGAGAGAGCGTTGAGTAGAGTTTCATATGCTTCGACCATGGGATCTATCATGTATGCCATGACATGTACAAGATCAGATGTGGCATACTCACTAGGAGTAGTGAGTAGATACCAATCTGATCCTGGAGAAAACCACTGAAAAGTGGTTAAAGCCATCCTTAAGTATTTGAGAAATACTAAGGACCAATGGTTGGTTTATGGCGAGTCAGATCTGAAACTTGTGGGGTTCACAGACTCCAGCTTTCAATCTGACCATGATGACAGCAGAAGCGTGTCGGGTTATATCTTTACTCTGAATGGTGAAGCTATCTGCTGGAAGAGTTCCAAGCAGTATACTGTGGCAGACTCTGTTTGTGAAGCAGAGTACATCGTAGCATCGGATGCCGTGAAGGAAGCTGTGTGACTGAGAAAATTCATCACTGAGCTCAGAGTAGTACCCTCCCTCGATGGTCCAGTCTTACTCTACTGCGACAGCACTGGTGCCATAGCTCAGGCGAAGGAACCCAAAGCACACCAGTGGATGAAGCATATTTTGCACCGCTTCCAACTGGTCCGGAAGATCGTGGGTCAAGATGACGTCGACCTTCAAAAGATCGACAGAAAGGAGAACCTGACCGACCCCTTCACTAAAGCCCTGGCAATAAAGGAGTTCGACAACCACAAGTCGAAGATGGGTATTAGATACTGTGCCGAGTGGCTTTAGGACAAGTGAGAGTTGTTGGAAAATGTGTCCCAAAAGTTAATCGTCAAGCTGTTGACGGTTGAGCAACCAAGTATTGTAATTAATTTGTTAATAAATAAAATATATTTTTGGTATTTTCATCATAAGTCTTCATCTTCTAATGAACTCCATTGTTATGATGAAGTCCTTAGGGCTATTTAAATTTGATAAGGAGAGGATTTATCGATTAGTCCTTAAAACTGTTCACGACCAAATGATAGGCTGTTAATAAGGACGATAGCTTCTATCGAGCATAGGTCGCTGTAGGCCATATGGGTTGGTTGTCCTCTTAACCAAGGAGTGTGGAGACATTGGTATGGCATACAGGTGAGATGTAAGGGTACATCATCATTGAACGTGACCAACTCCAGAGCATTCTGCTGTCGAGAATGTCTCTGATGGGATATAGGTATAAGTGTCCCTTAGACCTGAGATCGCCTCAGTGACTTGCAAGCAACTCACTGTGCTTCGGTACTGGACTAACTGAATTTTTAATTCAGAGACGGAAGGCTTCTGGGCACAGTCAAGTACTTGCGAAGTCAGAGTGTGATCGAGATGGGATTGACCACTCCAAGAGTTGGAGAATAATGAGTCGCTGTATTTCAATTTAACAAAATCTTGGCCAGGGTAATCCATCAGATGGATTTGATATTTTGAAATACAATGTGGACAACCTGATCAAAGTTGACAATTGAACTCTGAGATGTCCTATGATCATTTTGGTCAAGGGGATGAATTATATGGAAACTATATCCGCATGGGTTCTAAGGATGTTGTTCTACACATTCGACCAATCCGGTTGTCGGGTACCATTGCTAGATGGTCACTTCGATTGGTATAAAAATTTATTTCTATACTACCAACTTAGGTTCGGACCTATGAGGTCACATACATTAAAGTTTATGATCCGATCGGATGGTTGATCAATGATTAAGAATCATTCTAGGGTTAAATGATCAATACGATTGACATTTAACCCAGTGTAAGTGTTGCAGGAGGATCGATTAGCAATTTGATCGTTAATTGACTTAATTTGATTAAACCCATGGGCTGAGATTAAGTCTAATTAAATATAATTTAATTAGATTTAGTTTGAGCTTGATTGGATCAAGTCCAATTGGTTTATTGGATAAGCTAAGTGCAAGAAAAAACTAGTCCTAATTCAACTAAGACTTGGGTCAATCTAATTTCTAATTTGATTAAAAAATTAAATCAGATTTAAATCTAATTTAATCTGATTAAATTAAATTTTTAATTAGGTTAAGACTTATTTTAATTGGGTTGATCTAATTTTGGTTTGATTTGGTTTGAGAAACTAAATTAAAACAAGTCATGAGATAGAATCCTAGTAAGACTAGGATTCCACCTTGCGCCACATAAGCCCCCCCATGCCCTCTCTCTTATTCCATGCCAATCTCCTCTTATTTTATGCAACAAAAGCTCTCTCTCAGGTCTCTCCCATGTCCATAAAAGGTTTCCTCTCTTCTTTATTACATGGAAGGTGGTTTGGATCAAATCAAAGAGGAATAAGTTTTGATTTCGAATTCTATGAGATAGAGTTTTAAAAATCCAAAACTCTTTCAAATTTGCACCGAATTTATCCAATTTTTTTTTGAAATTTTTATGACTTTTAGGGTACATATTGTGCACCCTTTACTGGTAGTCCATGTATAAAAATAAGGAGGAGGTGCTCAAGAGTTGGGCGCCCCTTATCTTGCCATGTTTGGATAAGCCTTGACTAGGTATTTGACCTAGATAAGGACTCTATCATATCTCTCTCTATAAAATGAGTTTCTTCATGAAATTTTTATAAAAGATAAAGATTTGAGAGTGCTTTGGGGCATCCAAAAATTAGAGGGAAAGACCTTTAGGTCGTGGAGATATAATAGACACAAGATAGGGTGTTTAGAGAGAGAAATGAGAAGAAGAAGAGGGTCTTCTTCTAGGGTTGTTTGTTTTCATCTCTTCCCTTCCTCCATATTGAATTTTCTAAGAGCGTCTTAGATTTAAAACTCCTCCTCCTACTTTTCATCTTTGGAAGAGCCCAAATCAAGAAGAAGGAGGCACCTGATCAACCATCAAAGAAGGATTAGCGCAGTACTAGCATATTGTGCTGATTTTCTGAAGCAGGACTTCTGGTCGAGATTCGTGGGGTCATGTAGATGACTCCTAGAGGTCGGACGTGTGTGCGGCTTGCAACATCATCCTCAAGTCCAGATCAGCGAGGTTAGAACATCTAACTTGCAAGGTAATAGATCTGATCTATTGTTTAATACATACATTAGATGTAGTATAGAAACATATTGATATGATCAACATGTAGTTCATGCTCTATATATTTTAATTTTTGATTTAATGCTATATAATAATCATGTAATAGGATCTTAGATATAGGAATTTTTAGTTTTAGAAAATAAATTTTGATTTATTTTAGTCTTTTACTACATGATCTTGAAAAAGTTTCAAGATCTAATCCTGAAACCCTAGATCTGGTTCCTTCATAATAATGTCAGTAAAATGAGTAAACATTTTAGTTATTGATTCATCATGCTCCATTTTAAAAAGTTCATATTTATGCACAAGCATGTTAATTTTTGATTCCTTCACTTGATTAGTTCCTTCATGAGTTACTTCTAATCTATCCCATATTTTCTTAGCTGACATGCATGTTGAAATATGATTAAATTCATTAACATCTAGAGCACAATACAAAATATTCATGGATTTAGCATTTAGTTGAGCCATTTTCTTATCAACCTCATCCCATTCTTTTTTGGGTCTGATTGATTTCACTCCATTAATTATTTTAGTGGGTGTGTGTGGTCTATTTACTATGATACTCTATATATCATAGTCAAGTTCTTGAATAAAGATTTTCATCCGAGCTTTCTAATAGGTATAATTTGACCCATTGAAAAGTGGAGATCGGTTTGTGGACTGCCCCTCGGCTAGTGGAGTTCCAACTTGAGTTGTCATAGATCTTTAGCTCTTTGATGGTTAAATCAAAGTAGGGCTAGAGCACTGAGCTCTGATACCACTTATTGCCCAGCTATGCAACCCAAGAGGGGGGGGTGAATTAGATTTTTAAAAATTTAAAATTAACTTACAACTATGAGAATTATTTAACAATGAGCAGGATAAATGTGGAGAGTAAAATTTATGCAAGGTGTAGAAGTTGGACGCAAGAATGCAAGAAGATAAAGAAATTTAAAAGGAGAGCAAGTAAGTACAATACAAATAAAAAGATTTATAGTAGTTCGGTGCCAATCTTGCACCTACATCCACTCCCCAAGCTCCTACTTGGAAATTCAAATTCACTAAACCGTATTCAAACCGAATACAACGTCGGAACCTCCGACTCTAGATATTCCAAGCTAGAACACTTATTTTTTGGGTACAAGCCAACCCAATACAATCCGATTCAAGGTTCGGATCAACCTTTCCACATTTTGGAATCCTTCCAAAATAAAAAATCAACTCAAAAATAGAGTATAACAGTTAATCACACAAAAATACAGATGTAGCTCCTTTAATGAGCAAATAAAGCTTTAAATACACTTTACACAATAAGAACGAAGCTCTTCTAATTTCTCTCAAGGTGGTTGAAGACTTGAATGAGCTCTTGAGGGGTTGGTGAACTTGAAATAAAAGCTTCTTTAACTTCAAAGAGGGCTCTTGCTTAGGGTTGAAATGAATGCTTGAAGAACCTTTTCAAAAATCTTTTTGATTCCCTCATTTAAGTGCTTTTTATAACTTCAAATGATGGTGGAGAGTAATCTGGGCTGAAATAGAGCCGTTAGAGCACATTAAATGGGCATTAAATGTAGCCAAAATGAGATGAAAACTAGCCGTTGCGGAGTTTTTCCGTCGCAGGGGTCGACTCATAGGATCGACTCATGCTCATGAGTCGATTCTTGGGGTCGACTTCTGTGGCACAGAACAAAAAATGACTGTTCTGTAATTTTGGCCTACACAGCAGCAGAAGTCGACTCTAGGGTCGACTCATGCATAGGAGCGACTCATGGGGTCGACTCACAAAGTGTGCCAGCCAAAAAATTCAGCGTGCCGTTCCGCCTCTTTTGCCATGAGTCGACTCATAGGGTCGACTCAAATTTATAAACATAATTTTTTTTTTTAAATACACATCCAAAAATATTAAAATTCTCTCCAATAGATTACAAATCTTCTGCTCTTGCTCTTGAGGCTTCCGAATCAGAACTTGGCAAATTTATGATTTTGCCTCTGAAATACAATAATTTTTTTTTTTAAGCCAAAATCATTAGTAACCCCCTCAAATGCTTTGTAATCATCAAAATCAATTCAAAGAGCAACATATATTTTGATGATATTATATTTGGGTCTATTAATGAAGCTTTGTGTCAAAAATTTGCCAAGCTTATGCAGGGGGAGTTTGAGATGAGCATGATGGGAGAACTCACCTTCTTCTTCAGACTTTAGATCAAGTAAATGAAGGAAGGGATCTCTATTATCCAAAATAAGTACACAAGAGAATTATTAAAAAAATTTGAGATAGAGAGCTCCAAGAGTGTAAGTACTCCTCTGACCCCTTTCTATAAATTAGATAAGGATGAACATGGTAAGTCTGTTGATTCAAAGATTTATAGAGGCATGATAGGTTCTTTGTTATATCTTACTACCAGCAGACTTGATATAATGTTCAGCGTATGTATATGTGCTAGATTTTAGTCTAACCCTAAGGGTCACACTTGAATACTGTTAAAAGAATATTCAAATACCTAAAAGGAATACAAAACTTAGGACTCTGGTTTTCTAAGAAATCTTCTATTGATTTAATAGGTTACTTAGATGCTGATTTTACTGGATGTAAATTAAACAGAAAAAGTACTGGTAGAACTTGGTTTAGCAAGAAGCAAAATTTGATGGCATTGTCTATGACCGAGGTTGAGTACATTGCAGCCGGAAGTTGCTATGCTCAAATCTTATGGATTAAGCAACAGCTCATAGATTTTGAGATTGAACTTAAAGACATTCCCATAAGATGTGATAATACTAGTATTATTAGTTTGACTAAGAACTCAATCCAACACTCTAGGTTAAAATATATTGAGATGAGACATCATTTTATAATGGAACATGTTCAAAACAATGATGTAATGCTTGAATATATAAATACTGAGAAATAATTAGCTGACATATTCACTAAAGTATTAAATGAAGATAGATTTTGTGCAATTAGGAGGGAATTAGGCATCTTAGATCCTTTTGCTTGACCTCTCATCATGGTTCTTCTTTCAAAATCCTTTCAAAATTCTTTTACTTCATCATCTTAAATTTAGAAGGCATATGATTTTATTTGAGGTCTGTTTCATGCCAATTAAAAATCTTCAGAGTTATTTTGATATGATCTCAGATTTTTTTCATTGAAATTCTGCATCAAAAATCATATCAAAAATTTATCTAAGCTCTACACGATCATCTCAAGTTGATTCAAGTCTTTCCAAATTTTTTCCTCCAATTTTTGCCTCATTTTTGAATTTTTTTCCTCATCACTTGAACCAACCCTGGATGGGACGACCCATGGGACGTCCCAAATTATCGAGTAAACGGGTTGAAAGTGAGTCGTTCCATTAATTTTTTTGTCTAAAACATCAAAAGGGCCGACTCATTCACTATTCATCTTCCTCCTCTTTTCGTCCCAAACTAAAACTCTTCTCCAAGCTTCCCATTGGCCATAAATTCCTAAATCCAACCCTCTATAGACCCAAAAATTTCTAGTTTCTACCTTAAAAACTTAGGTAGACACTTTCTCTTAGCCTATCCATGATCAGAACCCTCTCTTTTATGATCTTTACCAAATCCTTGAAACCCTCATTTCAAAAATCCTAAACAAGCACCTCTAAATCTCTCATTTCTCTCCATCCCCATTAACCTTTCACCCTCTATTCCTCTCCTGATTGATTCCTTGGCCCTCATTGCAACAATGGCTCCCAAGATGCTGTTGTCCTAAAGAAAAAAATCTGTGGGGCCACTGGAGGTAGAAGAAAGAAGAAAGAAGGCGACTCAGATTCTAGCTCAAGCCTCATCTCCCAGGACTCCAAGTAAGATTCCTCTCTCTACCAAAAAAGTTGCTTTAGGAAGGAATGTAGATTTTTGGTTCTTGAGAAGAGATGGTTTTTCAATTGGTGAAAAGATAATTAAACAAGGGTGGAGGTTCTTCTGTAGCTTGTCTGAGCCAGTGTACACTGACTTGGTTCAAGAATTTTACTCAAACCTAGTGTTTACTGATGGTATTCTAAGATCAATTGTAAAGGGTATTGAAATTATCCTAAATGCTGCTAGATTGGGTAGATTACTTCAAATGCCCTAGGAGGGAAGTTGTCTTGATGAGCTTCCTAGGAAAGAGGATGGACTCAGGACCATCCTAGGGAGAGATGATGTTGCAGGTTTTATGAAAATTGAGGCAAAAGATTTGAGTGTGGAGATGAGACTACTCCACCACATGATCTCTAGGATCTTCTTCTACAGAGAGGGAAGATATGACCTGATGACTGGATGGGATATATGTCTGATGCATCATGTTGTAATTAAATCTCTCCTTCTGATGATTGATGCCATGAGGAAGGTCTTGAATAGATCCAAGATCCCTTACCTTATGGAATGGCCCTAACAGTTATTTTTAGACAGTTTG